>NW_020861711.1:0-76160 GCF_003713205.1 Coffea eugenioides
TTTCATTAGAGCAACTAATAGTACAGGATTACAAAAACAAGTTTAAATAGGCTTTGTCCAAGGTGTGGCCAAACTACCCAGCAAACCATGAAATTTGCCCAAATATTAAAATAACCTCTTGTGAATAACTTCTATGAGATACCTCAAACAAAATAGGTGAAAAGACTAAATGCCAAGTGCAAAACTACATGGTTGAAATAAATCATTATCTACCTCTTTCAATTTTATTTTTCTACAGTTCTGTTAATATCACCTTCTTGGTTAATCTTTTGACAACTTTTACGGGAGCAAAATGGCAGTAATAATGTTTGCACCCCGATATTGTTATTGCTACTTGACTTTGGCAATGACTAACACACCTGCCGGCTGCTGCCCATTGATGGTGAAAATTAACAAAATTTGCCCCTCTCGATTTATTTTTCTACATATATTGCTATTTCGACCTTCAATATGGCCACCGGTGGCTATAGAGCCGTCAAAAGAGGCTAAATAGCAATTGTTCCTCTTTCACTGCTTCCTCATAACAAAAGCAAAATCAACAAATTTTGTAGCAAAGTAATCCTCATCAGTCTAGAACACAAAAAAACCAACAAATCAACAATAAAATGTCGAGGATCCATAGATCAAGATTTGCAAAATAGTGCCAGTTTGTTTGGATAAAATATTCTTCAAGTAACACTCTTCCAAATCTTATTCTCTTTCTACCCATATTAGTGCCATTTGGACTCTAATCTCTTATGCAATTCTCTTTTTTTTCCTATTTCACATGTTTTCATTCTTTTCCACCATGTTGCTTCTTTTCCTTTGGTAAAAATTATGCCAAGTAATAATTGTTGACAGAGAACACTAAATTCAATAATTCATAGAGAATCATTCTACACGTTTCATAAGAGCAACTAATTGTACAGGATTGCAAAAACAAGTTTAAATAGGCTTTGTCGAAGGTGTGGCCAAACTACCCAGCAAACCATGAAATTTGCCCAAATATTAAAATAACCTCTTGTGAATAACTTCTATGAGATAACTCAAACAAAATAGGTGAAAAGACTAAATGCCAGGTGCAAAACTACATGGTTGAAATAAATCATTATCTACCTCTTTCAATTTTATTTTTCTACAGTTCTGTTATTATCACCTTCTTGGTTAATCTTTTGACAACTTTTACGGGAGCAAAATGGCAGTAATAATGTTTGCACCCCGATATTGTTATTGCTACTTGACTTTGGCAATGACTAACACACCTGCCGGCTGCTGCCCATTGATGGTGAAAATTAACAAAATTTGCACCTCTCGATTTATTTTTCTACATATATTGCTATTTCGACCTTCAATATGGCCACCGGTGGCTATAGAGCCGTCAAAAGAGGCTAAATAGCAGTTGTTTCTCTTTCACTGCTTCCTCATAACAAAACCAAAATCAACAAATTTTGTAGCAAAGTAATCGTCATATGTCTGGAACACAAAAAAACCAACAAATCAGCAATAAAATGTCGAGGATCCGTAGATCAAGATTTGCAAAATAGTGCCAGTTTGTTTGGATAAAATATTCTTCAAGTAACACTCTTCCAAATCTTATTCTCTTTCTACCCATATTAGTGCCATTTGGACTCTAATCTCTTTTGCAATTCTCTTTTTTTTCCTATTTCACATTGTTTCTTTTCTTTTTCCACCCATGCTATGCTGTGCTTTTCCTTTGGTAACAAACATTACATGCCAAGTAGTAATAATTGTCGACACCGAGACAACACCTCAAACTTCAACTTAATCTCATTAGAGAACTCATTACCTACACGTTTCATAAGAGCAAACTAATTTAGTACAGGATTTTGCCCAAAAAACAAGGTTTAAATAGGCTATGATCCAAGTGTGGCCCAAAACTACCCAGGCAAACCCATGGAAATTTGCCCAAATATAAACATAACCTCTTGTGGGAATAAACTTCTATGAGATACCTCAATTCAGCACAAACAATAGTGGAAAAGACCTAAATGCCAAGTGCAAAACACTACAATTGGGTTGAAAAAAATCATTATCTACCCTCTTTCAATTTATTTTTCTTACAGTTCTCGGTTATATCACCCTCTTGGTTAATCTGTTGACACTTTACGGGAGCAAAATGGCCTTGAGTGAGTAATAATGTTGCCCACCCCGATATTGTTAGCTACCTTGACTTGGCAATGACTAATCAACCTGCCGGCTGCTGCCCATTGATGGTGAAAATTAACAAAATTTGCCCCTCTCGATTTATTTTTCCACATATATTGCTATTTCGACCTTCAATATGGCCACCGGTGGCTATAGAGCCGTCAAAAGAGGCTAAATAGCAATTGTTCCTCTTTCACTGCTTCCTCATAACAAAAGCAAAATCAACAAATTTTGTAGCAAAGTAATCCTCATCAGTCTAGAACACAAAAAAACCAACAAATCAACAATAAAATGTCGAGGATCCATAGATCAAGATTTGCAAAATAGTGCCAGTTTGTTTGGATAAAATATTCTTCAAGTAACACTCTTCCAAATCTTATTCTCTTTCTACCCATATTAGTGCCATTTGGACTCTAATCTCTTTTGCAATTCTCTTTTTTTTCCTATTTCACATGTTTTCTTTCTTTTCCACCATGTTGCTTCTTTTCCTTTGGTAAAAATTATGCCAAGTAATAATTGTTGACAGAGAACACTAAATTCAATAATTCATAGAGAATCATTCTACACGTTTCATAAGAGCAACTAATAGTACAGGATTGCAAAAACAAGTTTAAATAGGCTTTGTCCAAGGTGTGGCCAAACTACCCAGCAAACCACGAAATTTGCCCAAATATTAAAATAACCTCTTGTGAATAACTTCTATGAAATACCCCAAACAAAATAGGTGAAAAGACTAAATGCCAAGTGCAAAACTACATGGTTGAAATAAATCATTATCTACCTCTTTCAATTTTATTTTTCTACATTATTGTTATTATCACCTTCTTGGTTAATCTTTTGACAACTTTTACGGGAGCAAAATGGCAGTAATAATGTTTGCACCCCGATATTGTTATTGCTACTTGACTTTGGCAATGACTAACACACCTGCCGGCTGCTGCCCATTGATGGTGAAAATTAACAAAATTTTCACCTCTCGATTTATTTTTCTACATATATTGCTATTTCGACCTTCAATATGGCCACCGGTGGCTATAGAGCCGTCAAAAGAGGCTCAATAGCAGTTGTTTCTCTTTCACTGCTTCCTCATAACAAAACCAAAATCCACAAATTTTGTAGCAAAGTAATCCTCGTCAGTCTAGAACACAAAAAAACCAACAAATAAACAATAAAATGTCGAGGATCCATAGATCAAGATTTGCAAAATAGTGCCAGTTTGTTTGGATAAAATATTCTTCAAGTAACACTCTTCCAAATCTTATTCTCTTTCTACCCATATTAGTGCCATTTGGACTCTAATCTCTTTTGCAATTCTCTCTTTTTTCCTATTTCACATGTTTTCTTTCTTTTCCACCAAGTTGCTTCTTTTCCTTTGGTAAAAATTATGCCAAGTAATAATTGTTGACAGAGAACACTAAATTCAATAATTCATAGCGAATCATTCGACACGTTTCATAATTGCAACTAATAGTACAGGATTGCAAAAACAAGTTTAAATAGGCTTTGTCCAAGGTGTGGCCAAACTACCCAGCAAACCATGAAATTTGCCCAAATATTAAAATAACCTCTTGTGAATAACTTCTATGAGATAACTCAAACAAAATAGGTGAAAAGACTAAATGCCAAGTGCAAAACTACATGGTTGAAATAAATCAGTATCTACCTCTTTCAATTTTATTTTTCTACAGTTCTGTTATTATCACCTTCTTGGTTAATCTTTTGACAACTTTTACGGGAGAAAAATGGCAATAATAATGTTTGCACCCCGATATTGTTATTGCTGCTTGACTTTGGCAATGACTAACACACCTGCCGGCTGCTGCCCATTGATGGTGAAAATTAACAAAATTTGCACCTCTCGATTTATTTTTCTACATATATTGCTATTTCGACCTTCAATATGGCCACCGGTGGCTATAGAGCCGTCAAAAGAGGCTAAATAGCAGTTGTTTCTCTTTCACTGCTTCCTCATAACAAAACCAAAATCAACAAATTTTGTAGCAAAGTAATCGTCATCAGTCTAGAACACAAAAAAACCAACAAATCAACAATAAAATGTCGAGGATCCGTAGATCAAGATTTGCAAAATAGTGCCAGTTTGTTTGGATAAAATATTCTTCAAGTAACACTCTTCCAAATCTTATTCTCTTTCTACCCATATTAGTGCCATTTGGACTCTAATCTCTTATGCAATTCTCATTTTTTTCCTATTTCACATGTTTTCTTTCTTTTCCACCATGTTGCTTCTTTTCCTTTGGTAAAAATTATGCCAAGTAATAATTGTTGACAGAGAACACTGAATTCAATAATTCATAGAGAATCATTCTACACGTTTCATAAGAGCAACTAATAGTACAGGATTGCAAAAACAAGTTTAAATAGGCTTTGTCCAAGGTGTGGCCAAACTACCCAGCAAACCATGAAATTTGCCCAAATATTAAAATAACCTCTTGTGAATAACTTCTATGAGATACCTCAAACAAAATAGGTGAAAAGACTAAATGCCAAGTGCAAAACTACATGGTTGAAATAAATCATTATCTACCTCTTTCAATTTTATTTTTCTACAGTTCTGTTATTATCACCTTCTTGGTTAATCTTTTGACAACTTTTACGGGAGCAAAATGGCAGTAATAATGTTTGCACCCCGATATTGTTATTGCTACTTGACTTTGGCAATGACTAACACACCTGCCGGCTGCTGCCCATTGATGGTGAAAATTAACAAAATTTGCCCCTCTCGATTTATTTTTCTACATATATTTCTATTTCGACCTTCAATATGGCCACCGGTGGCTGTAGAGCCGTCAAAAGAGGCTAAATAGCAGTTGTTTCTCTTTCACTGCTTCTCATAACAAAACCAAAATCAACAAATTTTGTAGCAAAGTAATCGTCATCAGTCTAGAACACAAAAAAACCAACAAATCAACAATAAAATGTCGAGGATCCGTAGATCAAGATTTGCAATCTTATTCTCTTTCTACCCATATTAGTGCCATTTGGACTCTAATCTCTATTGCAATTCTCTTTTTTTTTCCTATTTCACATGTTTTTTTCTTTTCCAACACCATGTTTGTTCTTTTCCTTTGTAAAAATTATGCCAAGTAATAATTGTTGACAAGAGAATCACAAATTCAATAATTCATACAGAGATCATCTACACGTTTCATAAGAGCAATAATTGTACAGATTGCAAAAACAAGTTTAAATAGGCTTTTGGTCCAAGGTGTGGCCAACTACCCCAGCAACCACGAAAATTTGCCCAAATATTTAAAATAACCTCTTGTGATAACTTCTTATGAGATAAACTCAAACAAAATAGGTGAAAAGATAATGCCAGGTGCAAAACTACATGGTTTAAATAAATTCATTATCTACCTCTTTCCAATTTTATTTTTCTAGCAGTTCTGTTATTATCAACCTTCTTGGTTAATCTTTTGACAACTTTTACGGGAGCAAAATGGAAGTAATAATGTTTGCAACCCCGATTATTTGTTTATTGCTACTTGACTTTGGCAAATGACTAACACACCTGCCGGCTGCTGCCGTTGATGGGAAATTAACAAAATTTTCACCTCTCGAATTTAATTTTCTACATAATATTGCTATTTCGACCTTCAATATGGCACCAGGTGGCTAATAGAGGCCGTCAAAAGAGGCTTGATAGCAGTTTGTTTTCTTTCCTGCTTCCCTCATAAAAAACCAAAATCCACAAAATTTTGTAGCAAAGTAATCCTCATCAGTTCTAGAACACAAAAAAACCAACAATCAACAAATAAAATGTCGAGGATCCATAGATCAAAGATTTTGCAAAATAGTGCAGTTTTTTGGATAAAATATTTCCTTCAAGTAACACTTTCCCAAATCTTATTCTCTTTCTACCCATGTTAGTGGCATTTGGACTCTAAATCTCTTTTGCAATTCTCATTTTTTTTCCTATTTCACAGTTTTCTTTCTTTTCCACCATTTTGCTTCTTTTCCTTTGGTAAAACTTATGCCAAGTTTAATAATTGTTGACAAGAGAACAGCTAAAATTCAAATAATTCATAAGATGAAATCATTCTAACACAACGTTTTCATAAGAGCAAACTAATATAAAAGGATTACAAAAACAAGTTTAAAATAGGCTTTGTCCAAGGTGTGGCCAAACTACCCAGCAAACCATGAAATTTGCCCAAATATTAAAATAACCTCTTGTGAATAACTTCTATGAGATACCTCAAACAAAATAGGTGAAAAGACTAAATGCCAAGTGCAAAACTACATGGTTGAAATAAATCATTATCTACCTCTTTTTGAATTTTATTTTTCTACAGTTCTGTTATTATCACCTTCTTGGTTAATCTTTTGACAACTTTTACGGGAGCAAAATGGCAGTAATAATGTTTGCACCCCGATATTGTTATTGCTACTTGACTTTGGCAATGACTAACACACCTGCCGGCTGCTGCCCATTGATGGTGAAAATTAACAAAATTTGCACCTCTCGATTTATTTTTCTATATATATTGCAATTTCGACCTTCAATATGGCCGCAGGTGGCTATAGAGCTGTCAAAAGAGGCTAAATAGCAGTTGTTTCTCTTTCACTGCTTCCTCATAACAAATTCAAAATCCACAAATTTTGTAGTAAAGTAATCCTCATGAGTCCAGAACACAAAAAAACCAACAAATCAACAATAAAATGTCGAGGATCCATTGATCAAGATTTGCAAAATAGTGCCAGTTTGTTTGGATTAAAAATTTTCATGGTGTAACACTCTTCCAAATCTTATTCCCTTTCTACCCATATTAGTGACATTTGGACTCTAATCTCTTATGCAATTCACATTTTTTTCCTACTTCACATGTTTTCTTTCTTTTCCACCATGTTGCTTCTTTTCCTTTGGTAAAAATCATGCCAAGTAATAATTGTTGACAGAGAACACTAAATTCAATAATTCATAGAGAATCATTCTACACGTTTCATAAGAGCAACTAATAGTACAGGATTGCAAAAACAAGTTTAAATAGGCTTTGTCCAAGGTGTGGCCAAACTACCCAGCAAACCATGAAATTTGCCCAAATATTAAAATAACCTCTTGTGAATAACTTCTATGAGATACCTCAAACAAAATAGGTGAAAAGACTAAATGCCAAGTGCAAAACTACATGGTTGAAATAAATCATTATCTACCTCTTTCAATTTTATTTTTCTACAGTTCTGTTATTATCACCTTCTTGGTTAATCTTTTGACAACTTTTACGGGAGCAAAATGGCAGTAATAATGTTTGCACCCCGATATTGTTATTGCTACTTGACTTTGGCAATGACTAACACACCTGCCGGCTGCTGCCCATTGATGGTGAAAATTAACAAAATTTGCACCTCTCGATTTATTTTTCTACATATATTGCTATTTCGACCTTCAATATGGCCACCGGTGGCTATAGAGCCGTCAAAAGAGGCTAAATAGCAGTTGTTTCTCTTTCACTGCTTCCTCATAACAAAACCAAAATCACAAATTTTGTAGCAAAGTAATCCTCATCAGTCTAGAACACAAAAAAACCAACAAATCAACAATAAAATGTCGAGGATCCATAGATCAAGATTTGCAAAATAGTGCCAGTTTGTTTGGATAAAATATTCTTCAAGTAACACTCTTCCAAATCTTATTCTCTTTCTACCCATATTAGTGCCATTTGGACTCTAATCTCTTATGCAATTCTCATTTTTTTCCTATTTCACATGTTTTCTTTCTTTTCCACCATGTTGCTTCTTTTCCTTTGGTAAAAATTATGCCAAGTAATAATTGTTGACAGAGAACACTAAATTCAATAATTCATAGAGAATCATTCTACACGTTTCATAAGAGCAACTAATAGTACAGGATTGCAAAAACAAGTTTAAATAGGCTTTGTCCAAGGTGTGGCCAAACTACCCAGCAAACCATGAAATTTGCCCAAATATTAAAATAACCTCTTGTGAATAACTTCTATGAGATACCTCAAACAAAATAGGTGAAAAGACTAAATGCCAAGTGCAAAACTACATGGTTGAAATAAATCATTATCTACCTCTTTCAATTTTATTTTTCTACAGTTCTGTTATTATCACCTTCTTGGTTAATCTTTTGACAACTTTTACGGGAGCAAAATGGCAGTAATAATGTTTGCACCCCGATATTGTTATTGCTACTTGACTTTGGCAATGACTAACACACCTGCCGGCTGCTGCCCATTGATGGTGAAAATTAACAAAATTTTCACCTCTCGATTTATTTTTCTACATATATTGCTATTTCGACCTTCAATATGGCCACCGGTGGCTATAGAGCCGTCAAAAGAGGCTAAATAGCAGTTGTTTCTCTTTCACTGCTTCCTCATAACAAAACCAAAATCCACAAATTTTGTAGCAAAGTAATCCTCGTCAGTCTAGAACACAAAAAAACCAACAAATAAACAATAAAATGTCGAGGATCCATAGATCAAGATTTGCAAAATAGTGCCAGTTTGTTTGGATAAAATATTCTTCAAGTAACACTCTTCCAAATCTTATTCTCTTTCTACCCATATTAGTGCCATTTGGACTCTAATCTCTTTTGCAATTCTCTTTTTTTTCCTATTTCACATGTTTTCTTTCTTTTCCACCAAGTTGCTTCTTTTCCTTTGGTAAAAATTATGCCAAGTAATAATTGTTGACAGAGAACACTAAATTCAATAATTCATAGAGAATCATTCTACACGTTTCATAAGAGCAACTAATAGTACAGGATTGCAAAAACAAGTTTAAATAGGCTTTGTCCAAGGTGTGGCCAAACTACCCAGCAAACCATGAAATTTGCCCAAATATTAAAATAACCTCTTGTGAATAACTTCTATGAGATACTCAAACAAAATAGGTGAAAAGACTAAATGCCAGTGCAAAACTACATGGTTGAAATAAATCATTATCTACCTCTTTCAATTTTATTTTTCTACAGTTCTGTTATTATCACCTTCTTGGTTAATCTTTTGACAACTTTTACGGGAGCAAAATGGCAGTAATAATGTTTGCACCCCGATATTGTTATTGCTACTTGACTTTGGCAATGACTAACACACCTGCCGGCTGCTGCCCATTGATGGTGAAAATTAACAAAATTTGCCCCTCTCGATTTATTTTTCTACATATATTGCTATTTCGACCTTCAATATGGCCACCGGTGGCTATAGAGCCGTCAAAAGAGGCTAAATAGCAGTTGTTTCTCTTTCACTGCTTCCTCATAACAAAACCAAAATCAACAAATTTTGTAGCAAAGTAATCCTCATCAGTCTAGAACACAAAAAAACCAACAAATAAACAATAAAATGTCGAGGATCCATAGATCAAGATTTGCAAAATAGTGCCAGTTTGTTTGGATAAAATATTCTTCAAGTAACACTCTTCCAAATCTTATTCTCTTTCTACCCATATTAGTGCCATTTGGACTCTAATCTCTTATGCAATTCTCTTTTTTTTCCTATTTCACATGTTTTCATTCTTTTCCACCATGTTGCTTCTTTTCCTTTGGTAAAAATTATGCCAAGTAATAATTGTTGACAGAGAACACTAAATTCAATAATTCATAGAGAATCATTCTACACGTTTCATAAGAGCAACTAATAGTACAGGATTGCAAAAACAAGTTTAAATAGGCTTTGTCCAAGGTGTGGCCAAACTACCCAGCAAACCATGAAATTTGCCCAAATATTAAAATAACCTCTTGTGAATAACTTCTATGAGATACCTCAAACAAAATAGGTGAAAAGACTAAATGCCAAGTGCAAAACTACATGGTTGAAATAAATCATTATCTACCTCTTTCAATTTTATTTTTCTACAGTTCTGTTATTCTCACCTTCTTGGTTAATCTTTTGACAACTTTTACGGGAGCAAAATGGCAGTAATAATGTTTGCACCCCGATATTGTTATTGCTACTTGACTTTGGCAATGACTAACACACCTGCCGGCTGCTGCCCATTGATGGTGAAAATTAACAAAATTTGCACCTCTCGATTTATTTTTCTACATATATTGCTATTTCGACCATCAATATGGCCACCGGTGGCTATAGAGCCGTCAAAAGAGGCTAAATAGCAGTTGTTTCTCTTTCACTGCTTCTCATAACAAAACCAAAATCAACAAATTTTGTAGCAAAGTAATCGTCATCAGTCTAGAACACAAAAAAACCAACAAATCAACAATAAAATGTCGAGGATCCGTAGATCAAGATTTGCAAAATAGTGCCAGTTTGTTTGGATAAAATATTCTTCAAGTAACACTCTTCCAAATCTTATTCTCTTTCTACCCATATTAGTGCCATTTGGACTCTAATCTCTTATGCAATTCTCTTTTTTTTCCTATTTCACATGTTTTCATTCTTTTCCACCATGTTGCTTCTTTTCCTTTGGTAAAAATTATGCCAAGTAATAATTGTTGACAGAGAACACTAAATTCAATAATTCATAGAGAATCATTCTACACGTTTCATAAGAGCAACTAATAGTACAGGATTGCAAAAACAAGTTTAAATAGGCTTTGTCCAAGGTGTGGCCAAACTACCCAGCAAACCATGAAATTTGCCCAAATATTAAAATAACCTCTTGTGAATAACTTCTATGAGATACCTCAAACAAAATAGGTGAAAAGACTAAATGCCAGGTGCAAAACTACATGGTTGAAATAAATCATTATCTACCTCTTTCAATTTTATTTTTCTACAGTTCTGTTATTATCACCTTCTTGGTTAATCTTTTGACAACTTTTACGGGAGCAAAATGGCAGTAATAATGTTTGCACCCCGATATTGTTATTGCTACTTGACTTTGGCAATGACTAACACACCTGCCGGCTGCTGCCCATTGATGGTGAAAATTAACAAAATTTGCCCCTCTCGATTTATTTTTCTACATATATTTCTATTTCGACCTTCAATATGGCCACCGGTGGCTGTAGAGCCGTCAAAAGAGGCTAAATAGCAGTTGTTTCTCTTTCACTGCTTCTCATAACAAAACCAAAATCAACAAATTTTGTAGCAAAGTAATCGTCATCAGTCTAGAACACAAAAAAACCAACAAATCAACAATAAAATGTCGAGGATCCGTAGATCAAGATTTGCAAAATAGTGCCAGTTTGTTTGGATAAAATGTGACGCCCCGAAAAGAATGAGTGTGAGAACCCGGAAATTTTCTAATTTTCTAGTGTTTATTTTATTTAATCGCCCGCCTTTTCTACATTTTCTTTATTAGAAAAATTCCCCAGATAAAGTTTATGAGCAAAGATAGTTTGAAAATGATTTTTCTAGCATCGGATAGTTTTTGAGAAATTAAAAGCGTATTTTGAACGTGGGACCGGCAAGTGCGGTAAATGCATTATATTTTTGACAACTTGTTGGAATTTTGTATTAAGTGATATTATTTTACAAAGTGTTAAGATATTTGTATTGGAGAGACAAAAAGATAAGTTTTAAACCAAAAGGTGACATGTGTCACCTTCTTATTCAAAGTTGGACTTTGACTAATTTGCATCACCTTTACTAAACCTCAAAAAATTGACCAATTTCTCTCCATTTTAAGCTTGTCTTGGCCAAACCTCTTGGAGCAAAAATACAAGAAGAAAGCCTTCAACTCCAACTCCATTTCTTGCTCAATCTTGTGAATCAACCGTTAAACTTTCAAATTCCTCCACAAAAGTCACTTGTTTAGGAAGATTGAAGGTAGTGGTGGAGTGATTTGAGAAGGCAAAGGACTAAGCCATCAACTTTCTTGATATTTCAAGGTTCATGTCTAGCAATCCTTTCTTTGTTCTTGGTTATGCTAAATTAGTGCCTTGTGATGGCTAAAGAGATGGTTTGATGGATTATATCTTGAGTTGTGGTTGACTTGATGAAGTTTTATTATTATTGGGGATTTTTCTGTTTTAATGTGAGCATGATTGTGTGGCTATCTATGATGATTGGAAATGGTATATAATGATTCTAGAAGGTGGAAAAAGTGGACAATTGCAATCAATTTCTGGTTTGGAAGAAATTTTAGAAAACTAGGGTTCTTGAAGGAGCATTCTGTCCGAATTTTTAGGTCCTATATAGAGGCCGAATTGGCCTTGGCTTAAATCATGAAAGTTTTAGGGAATGACATTTTAGAGGTGCCTAAAAATTTTCAGATCAATCGGAGTAGTGTGGAATGAGAAAATTTGAAATTACTATTGCTGTTCTGGTTTTACCCGAAATTGAGAAGTGCGTCTGTAATGGGTTATTTTGGTTGAGAATGCTTCGGAATTGGTTGTTGAGGTATTCTGATGAAATGTAGCCCTGTTTCTTAGCTTTCATCTGGTTTTGGAATTTCTGGATTTGGACTTGGAGAGCCTGCTTTATGATGTTTCCGCTAGAATGCATTCTGTGAATCTGTTTTTGTGATTCTGGTATGGTATCTTGAATTTTTGACCTGGTTACACTCGAAACTGGGTTGAGTGACCTTCTGCAATATTGTAGCCCTATCTCTTAGTTTCGAAAGGGTGTATCTTACACCTTCATCCGACAATCGTAGTGCCTTTGGTACCATTACCGCAAAATGACGTCAAAACTGTTTTTCTGGTTTTGAGCTTAACTTTCATTTCCGAACTTTTCCCTAGTTTGACTTGTACTAGTACTACTTGGAGTTTGCTGAATGGCTATTTGGATGAACTTGTTGTTGTATGTGTACCTTTGGGTTGGAATGAGGAAATAATGAAGCCATGATGGCTGGAAAAGTTAGCAAATTCAGGGGAAGTGCTGTCCGAACTTTGAAGGGATTTGTTTGCTTTGAGTTTGTGATCTAAGACTTGGATTTGAGCAAGGCAATGTTATATGATGGATGATTTCTGAGCCATTGAGGTGAGTGACCCTAAACTATTTCCAAAGTACTTGTGAAACGTTTCTTGCATTATTTACTCGAATGCATATCATGCGTGCTTGCATGTGAGTTCATGACAAGTTTTGGCTTTACTGAGTTCTTGGGGAGTCTTGTGCTGGACACCAACGTCTCCACTCTGTTTATGGTTCATGTTCATGTTCATCTGGAGCTCAAAAAGGGGCTCCCTCTCTGTTAATGTTAAATGATCTATTTGAGCGTTGGGTGTTCAAGTGCTATGATTTCACTGGCTCACGAGAGCAAAAGACGTACATTTGATCTCTGATTCATGACATCATTGGAATACATTACTGTGCAATATATTTGATGACTGCTTTTACTGGTTACTCGCTGAGCTTCTAACTCACCCCAAAAATGTTTTATTCCCCTCCACAGGGTTCAAGGCGAAGGAAGGGCTTGTAGTACTTATTCACGTGACTGGATGGCTTATTTGGAATTGTTTCCGCTTCGCTTATGACATGTAATTTTTGGAGAATTTGATGTATATTGGAGATTTATATTGTAATATTTGAGGTTTATTCTTGTAATCTGTTTGAGGAATGTAGTGAACGACTGAGTCCCGGCGAGAGTTGGGCAGGCGGCCCGCCGAACCCTCTGGTTCGCCTTAGGGGGAGGTGGGGCTGTCACAGGTGGTATCAGAGCTTAGGCTTCAGATCTCGGTAGCGTATCCTAGGCTTGAAGTTTAGGATGCCGGACTGTGGGTTTGGTTTGCAATATTAGTGATTTTTGCGGGATGTCTTAACTTGATTACTACAAGATGGAATGTCGAGGACGACATTCTTTTAAGGAGGGGAGATTGTGACGCCCCGAAAAGAATGAGTGTGAGAACCCGAAATTTTTTTAATTTTCTAGTGTTTATTTTATTTAATCGCCCGCCTTTTCTACATTTTCTTTATTAGAAACATTCCCCAGATAAAGTTTATGAGCAAAGATAGTTTGAAAATGATTTTTCTAGCATCGGTTAGTTTTTGAGAAATTAAAAGCGTATTTTGAACGTGGGACCCGCAAGTGCGGTAAATGCATTATATTTTTGACAACTTGTTGGAATTTTGTATTAAGTGATATTATTTTACAAAGTGTTAAGATATTTGTATTGGAGAGACAAAAAGATAAGTTTTAAACCAAAAGGTGACATGTGTCACCTTCTTATTCAAAGTTGGACTTTGACTAATTTGCATCACCTTTACAAAACCTTAAAAAATTGACTAATTTCTCTCCATTTTAAGCTTGTCTTGGCCAAACCTCTTGGAGCAAAAATACAAGAAGAAAGCCTTCAACTCCAACTCCATTTCTTGCTCAATCTTGTGAATCAACCGTTAAACTTTCAAATTCCTCCACAAAAGTCACTTGTTTAGGAAGATTGAAGGTAGTGGTGGAGTGATTAGAGAAGGCAAAGGACTAAGCCATCAACTTTCTTGATATTTCAAGGTTCATGTCTAACAATCCTTTCTTTGTTCTTGATTATGCTAAATTAGTGACTTGTGATGGCTAAAGAGATGGTTTGATGGATTATATCTTGAGTTGTGGTTGACTTGATGAAGTTTTATTATTATTGGGGATTTTTCTGTTTTAATATGAGCATGATTGTGTGGCTATCTATGATGATTGGAAATGGTATATAATGATTCTAGAAGGTGGAAAAAGTGGACAATTGCAATCAATTTCTGGTTTGGAAGAAATTTCAGAAAACTAGGGTTCTTGAAGGAGCATTCTGTCCGAATTTTTAGGTCCTATATAGAGGCCGAATTGGCCTTGGATTAAAACATGAAAGTTGTAGGGAATGACATTTTAGAGGTGCCTACAAAATTTCAGATCAATCGGAGTAGTGTGAAATGAGAAAAGTTGAAATTACTATTGCTGTTCTGGTTTTACCCGAAATTGAGAAGTGCGTCTGTAATGGGTTATTTTGGTTGAGAATGCTTCCGAATTGGTTGTTGAGGTATTCTGATGAAATGTAGCCCTGTTTCTTAGATTTCAGCTGGTTTTGGAATTTCTGGATTTGGACTTGGAGAGCCTGCTTTATGATGTTTCCGCTAGAATGCATTCTGTGAATCTGTTTTTGTGATTCTGGTATGGTATCTTGCATTTTTGACCTGGTTACACTCGAAACTGGGTTGAGTGACCTTCTGCAATATTGTAGCCCTATCTCTTAGTTTCGAAACGGTGTATCTTGTACCTTCATACGACAATCGTAGTGCCTTTGGTACCATTACCGGAAAATGACGTCAAAACTGTTTTTCTGGTTTTGAGCTTAACTTTCATTTCCGAACTTTTCCCTAGTTTGACTTGTACTAGTACTACTTGGAGCTTTCTGAATGGCTATTGGATGAACTTGTTGTTGTATGTGTACCTTTGGGTTGGAATGAGGAAATAATGAAGCCATGATGGCTGGAAAAGTTAGCAAATTCAGGGGAAGTGCTGTCCGAACTTTGAAGGGATTTGTTTGCATTGAGTTTGTGATCTAAGACTTGGATTTGAGCAAGGCAATGTTATATGATGGATGATTTCTGAGCCATTGAGGTGAGTGACCCTAAACTATTTCCAAAGTACTTGTGAAACGTTTCTTGCATTATTTACTCGAATGCATATCATGCGTGCTTGCATCGTATTGGAAGAGAGAATGGGAGAGAACAGAACTTTATCCTATTATCTAGGAGTACACCTAATTTACCACTAGGATAACAATTACGATATCATATTTACTCTGGCATATACATGACTCGCTCTTCATCCTGTGGATCATCAAGTTGCTTGTGTCAACTTTTGTGTTCAAAAGCCACAACGGTTGAGATAAGCTAGAATAATAGAGCGATTTATTATTTTTGATGGTACTATAGTGCATTTCATTGTGGTATCTAATTAGGTTTCCCCATATTGATCCTAATTAAGTCCCATGCTTTCCCATTTTTGTGATTTTATGAAATTGGATAAGATTAAGAGTTCACCTAAAAATTATTTTTTCTCTCTCTTATGAGAGCCTTTCTCTCTCTTAAAGTGAGAGCCTCTTGCCCTTTTGGTGGGAGGGTCGAAAAGTTACAACTTTTTCAAACTTTCAAACTTCAAATCCCAAAACCTCAAATTTCTAAACTTCAATGTCTGAAAGAAACACAAATCTAAACAAATCTATTTCCCCATAGTTGATGCTTAGCGAGTATTGGTGCATACAAAGATATCTCCACTACGAACATGGTAATATTGCTGGGTCATCAGCTGAGAAGCTGACCGGAAGGAAGAATAGTACGTATGAGTGATCTAGCCAGTGTCTTGGCTTCTGATGGGTAGAGTAAGCTTTAGATTTACTGGTTTTAACAGTATGGAACCGACTTACCTTGCTCTTTAGTTTATATATGTGCTTTACGCTTGCTGCATTTTTCTTCATACTTTGTGTCTTTTGCACTGTAAGGCTCTGGTTGTTCTGTACTTTCTTCTTTTCTTTTTACAGCTCCAGTCCATGACATAGTGCTAGGTAGTTTTGGTTGGTGGAATACCCAAAGATCCCTTGGTGACTTCATGGTTGAGGACTTGGCTGAGATTCTAGGGAAGTTTGCGCTCTCCAGTAAGGAGTTAGGAGGGGCTGACTTGGATAGAGCTAAATCCAACTTAGGAGTGAAAGAATGCCAGTTGAGCCTTATTGGGAAAATTAAAGGAGAGAAAATAGCTAACTATACTGGAGTGAAGAGCTTTGTAACAGTAGCTTGGAGTTATCCAAAAGACCTCAGAGTTGTAGAACTAGGCCCCAACTCCTTTCAGTTCTTCATTCATGGGGAGCAAGAAAGGGAAAGGATTTTAGGGAGAGGGCCATTGATTATAGATAGCCAGATCCTAGTTTTGAATAGGTGGTCTGAAGGTATTGAAGAGGACGAAAGTGCTTTTAAAGAGGCCCCTCTCTGGGTGCAAGTATGGAACCTCCCGGTGCACTGGGTGTCCAAGGAGGTAGGAAGGAAAATTGGAGCTGTGTTCAATCGAGTTAAAGAGGTAATCATCCCTCAGACAGCTAGTAAAGAAGGAAGACATATCAAGCTGCTAGTTGTAGCTGATATTTCTCAACCTCTACTGAGAGGGACAATTGTCAAGATGGAAGGCTCTACAAAATGGGTGAGTTTCAACTATGAGAGGTGTCCAGATTTCTGTCACAATTGTGGAGTTGTAGGGCACAATGAGAGGAATTGCAAGAGATTTGTCCTTATAGATAGAGGGCATTTGGAAAACCAATATGGTACTTGGATGAGACCTGGGAATGGAAGGAGTTCACCCCAAAAAGAACCACAGGTTAAGAAAGTGGCCAGTGATAAGCATCACTGGAGGCTACATAATGGGACCTGGGTTGAAGTGTTGAAACAAAGACAATAGGACCCGGGTCAAAGCAGCCATGACCCATCCACAGATAAAACGAGTTCACTACATCATGCTGTGGAGATATAGGAGCAGATTACCAAGCAAAGGATAGGGGACAGCTATACTAGTCAACCAAGTACAGCCCCTAAGGCTATGGTAAACAGGCAGGAAAAGGAAACAACTATTGTAGCCTCTCTTTACAAGCTGAATATGGAGGCTGAGAAGGTAGAGGGAAGGGGACTAAGAGTTGTTTCAAGTAGGGAGGAGGTTAATGCCAGTATGGAGATAAAGGAAACCTCTCAACAAGGGGGACAAGCAGTTGGGAAGGATAAAGAGAAGGAAACAGTAAAAGGAAAAGAGAACTAGGGGGAAGGAGAGTCGAGGATAATACAAGTGAAGTTACCTTAATGGACCTTATGGTTGAGGATAAAAAGAAAGAAGCTGTTATAAGATAGTGTAGGAGATTGAAGAGGCAGCTAAGATCCCTACCAAAGAGAAGAACACCTCTATAGGAGATCAGCATCAATACTAAAGACTCAAGAGTACAAGACAAAAGGAAGTTTCAATTATGTGATGAGGAAATGGTAGATGTTGAAGGCAGAGAGGTAGGGGGAAAAAGAAACAAAGAGTGTCTTGAGGTTTGTTTTAATGTACAGGAGAAAGAGGAGGAAGGGACCAGCCTACTCTGGGCCCTCAAACCTCAATGAGGGTACTGGTATGGAATTGCCAAGGTGTTGGGAGCACCTTGACAATTCCCCATCTGTGGGAGGTTTCCAACCTCCTCTCGCCAAGTATGCTGTTCTTGAGTGAGACTAAAAATAGAGAGAAATACATGGATAGAGTGAAAGAGAAATTGAATTTTGTGAATAGTTGTGTGGTTGAGTCAATGAATAGATCTGGGGGCATGGCACTGTTGTGGAAAGATGAAGTAAAAATAAAGAGATACTTAAAACTGCCTTTACTATAGAAGCTCACATGGAAGATCTTGAGACAAAGACAATGGTGGTTTATTGGTATCTATGCAAGTTGTGATAATCTGATTAGGAAGAATCAATGGAAAGTGTTAAAGGATAGGAAAAAGCTGAGGGGAGAGAAGTGGATTATTGCAGGGGATTTCAATGACATTCTCTCAAATGAGGAGAAGTGGGGAGGTAGATGGAGGGAAGAGAAGAGCTTCACAGACTTCAATAACTTCGTCAATGATAACTAGCTGGTTGATATTGGCTTTGAGAGGAACCCGTGGACTTGGAGTAATAATTGGGAGGATATAGGGGAAGTCAGAGAAAGACTAGATAGAGGCTTGTGTAGCATAGATTGGTCCTTAGTTTTTGACCAAGTCAAATGCACACATGTTGATACCTTTGCGTCTGACCACAGTATATTGATGATAGATACAAATCCAGAGACTAGGAAGAGGAAAAAAATGTTTTTTTTTGACAAGAGATGGCTAAAGAGAGAAGGAATTCAGGATGTGATCAGAAATTCCTGGGAACAAGACTTTGAGGGATCAAGAATGTTCAGGGTCAAATGTAAAATCAGAAACTGCAGGATTGAATTATTAAAGTGGAGAAATAACTCCAATCACAATGCTAAAAAGAAAATCAATCAAATCAAAAGTCAACTGGAGAAGATTAGATCTAGCATTCATGCAAGTAATAGAAGGGAGACAGTGGACCTGAAAGAGCAGTTGAAAGAGGCCTACAAGGAGGAGGAATTGTACTGGCACCAAAAAGCTAGATTGAACTGGATAAATGAGGGGGATAAGAATACTAAATATTTTCATGGGGAGGAGGAGGAGGAACAGAATGTTAAATCTGCAAAGAGAGGATGGCTCTTGGACTGAGGATGAGTAGGAATTAGGTGAGGAAGTAGCAGACTTTTACAGGCAGCTGTTCACTAGTAATTGGAATGGTAGTGCTGAGGAGATCCTTAGGGGTATTCCATCCACCATTACGGCTAGCATGAATGATCAACTGACTAGAGGTGTTGATGAAGAAGAGATCAAAATAGCCCTTTTCTCTATGTCACCTAATAAAGCTCCTAGAATGGATGGTATGTCCCCCATTTTTTTCCAGAAATTCTGGTGTATTATCAAATATGATGTAGTCCAGGCTATCCAGAGTTTCTTTCATTCCAATTCCATGCCTAGAGCCCTGAATCATACCTTAATTTCCCTCATCCCAAAAATTAGAGATCCTATCAATCTTAAGCACTATAGACCTATTAGCTTGTGTAATGTGCTCTGTAAAGTTATTTCCAAAATACTGGCTAATAGGCTAAAAGGTGTGCTCAATGTCTGTATCAGTGAAACCCAGTCTGCATTCATTCCTGGTAGGCAGATCCTAGACAATGTTATTATAGCCCAAGAATACATGTATTTTATGAAAAGCAAAAGGCAAGGGAATAAGGGGTACATGGTTGTTAAGCTAGATATGTCTAAACCTTATGATAGAGTTGAGTGGCATTTTTCTGAGGGCCATAATGCAAAAAATGGGATTTAATAACAGGTGGATTAGCTGGAACTAAATGGTGTTGAATGATGAAATGTGTTGAATCAGTTTCTTACTCCTTCAACATAAATGGTGAGGTTAAGGAGTATGTAGAACTAGAAAGACGAATAAGACAGGGTGATCCTCTTTCACCCTATCTCTTCCTACTATGCTCAGAAGGCTTCTCAAGTCTGCTGAAAAGAGCTGAAGAGGAGAAGAAGATAACTGGACTCAAAATCAGCAGGAATGGACCTAGACTAACACAATTATTTTTTGCAGATGATTCCTTAATATTTTGTAAAGCAGACACCAAACATGCTGAGGAGCTGAGAAGGATCTTGGAGGCTTATGAAAAGAGTTCTGGACAGTTGATCAATCTAGAGAAGTCTTCTGTCTTCTTCAGCAAGAACATGGACCATTGCAAAAAACTAGAAGTATGCTGTAGATTGGGAAATATCCAGATGGTCAATCAAGGCAAATATTTGGGACTCCCAATGGTGATAACAAGGACAAAGGACCAAATTTTTGGATTCATCAGAGACAACATCAAAAAGAACTTGGAAAGTTGGAAGCAGAAATTGCTCAGTCAAGCAGGTAAGGAGGTCTTGTTAAAAGCAGTGACTTCAGCAATGCCAACTTATGCAATGTCGTGCTTTAAACTACCTCTGAAGCTGTGCAAGGAACTCAGTAAACTGATGGCAAACTACTGGTGGGGAGACAATAATGGAAAGGACAAGATGCATCTATGCTCCGGGAAGAGAATGGCTCAGAACAAGAATCAGGAAAGACTTGGATTCAAAGACTTGGTCAATTTCAACAAAGCATTGCTTGGAAAGCAGATTTGGAGATTATTATAAACCCAAATCTGCTAATATCCAAGGTTCTGAAAGCAAAATACTACCCTAATGGCTTCATTTTCAAGTGCAAGTGTCCCCAAAATGCCTCATGGATCTGGCAAAGTCTGATGGGATTTAAGCAACATGTGGAGGATGGCACCTGGAGGAAAATTGGGAATGGTCTTAGTACAGGCATTTGGGAGGACAAGTGGATAGTAGGAAACAGACCTAATCACTCAGAAGAGGTGGAATACAGTGTTAGTGCTCAGAACGTTTAATAGTGTGGATGCAGAAAGGATTCTGAGCATTCCAATCAGCTTAGCAGGAAAGGAGGATAGTAACTTCTGCATACATACCTCAGCGGGGCATACACAGTGAACTTAGGTTATAAGGCACTCATGAAAGATAAGGAAATCCAGGGAAGGAAAGATCAGGAGGATGCTAGTACAAGTATACATAGTACATCAAAGCAAATGTGGTCTTGCCTATGGAAACTAAACATAAAGCATAAGCTGAAGACCTTCATGTGGAAATGCATCAACAGTGCTCTTCCAGTCAATGAAGTAATCTTTAATAGGATGAAGAAAGGTGATCCCATTTGTAAAGCATGTGGAGAAGGGGTAGAGACTATGGAACATGCGTTGCTGACCTACTGACAGGCCAAGCAGGTATGGCACATAGCACCTATACAGTGGAAGAGTGCTATGGGAAAACAAGGATGCTTCAAGGCCTGGTGGAATGAAATTGTAGGCACCAGATCTAGGCAGGATGGTGCAGAACATCTTGGTCTAACAGTTAACATTTTATGGCAAGTATGGAAAAGTAGAAATGAGTTGGAATTCAACAACAAACAAAGGCATGCAATGACAACCATACTGAAAGCTCAAGAGGAATGGATAGAGTTCTGCGAAGCATACAAAGACAAAGAACAGATGATCACAGAAGAAACAGCTGCTAACCAAACTCAAAGGATAGAAGTGGAGAATGCAGAGGTGATTAAAGTGAAGATTGCTACACTCAGAAGATCGAACAGTAAGGAGATTGGCATAGGAGTGACTGCTATGACTGAAGGAGATGTGGTTGTTGCGGCTTGGGCAATACATGAAAGAAGCTACAATTGTCCACAATTGGATGAAGTTGAGGCTATTAAGATAGCTATGAGTAAATTAGCAATCAATGGTTGGAGGAAAATCATCATACAGAGCTGCAACAAGCAACTACTTCAGCAAATCCATTCTGGAAATGCATCAAATATCAAGCTGCATACTCTAGTTGAGGACATTCTTAGCTTGAAAACTTTATTTCACATGTGCTCTTTTTGTATTATATCTAAAAGTGTTAATCATGTTAGTATTAGAGTTAGTGATTATGCGTTAGATATTCTACATGATGAGGAATGGATCAATCCTCTGTGCTGTTGAGCACTTTTTGTATAGAAATGAGAGGCCTTTGCTTCAATTGTAAAGTTCAGTTGATTATCAATATATTACTAATATCGTTTCAAAAAAAAAAAGAGTTCACCTATAAAAAGCAATTCTAAATTATAATATTTCTAAACGATAGATACAAACATGTAAATTTCCAAAAAAAATGGATCATCCATTAGTTTATTTGTGTGGATTAAGTCGTATGTAACTTAGTACAGAATTTTCCTAAAATTAAAATGCCAAAGTTAAAAACAACACATAGCTTACAAAAATTCAACTGTAACTTGGAGCTGATTTTCACCAAGGAAGATGCCAATAACACCCAAAATACTCGGCGAACAATTGAACTTTGGTTTCCCATTTTCTTCTTCTATTTATATTTTCGCCTGTGTCAAAGTAAAATAGATGATTAAACTATATTGGGACTAAGATCATTGAGCGGACCATCTGCAAATCAAACAAATAGCTAATGTCTTTCTGCATCCCTATGAATTGAGGTTATTATTGCGAAAGCACGCTTCTAGTTCAAATAGAGCAAAAGCTTAGCTTTACTTTACTTAACAAGCATCAATCTGTTTTCCTAAAAAAGGAAATTGTCCAGAGTATATTTGTTACATAAAAGTAATGGTTACATTTTCAACTGGCCCATTATTGAAGAGGGTTTGCTTCCATTTGACAATTTAGTCCAAAATATGAAACATTATATAAAATTTTGAAACTAAGTAGAGTTATGCAAAAATTTGTCGATTCAGAGGGGCTAAAGTATAATACCCTAGCATAGTTTCATTAGTTTAGCATTTTCTTTTCCTTTTGGTTCTTAAAATAAAGGGATAAAAGAAATACTGTGCTCCATTTTGTACAAGTTAAAAGGCGTAAAACATCCAAACAGTTAATCTGTCGAACACAATGCAGGTTTTAGAACATCTTCGTTGATAGAAATCCCAAGAATTTCTGCAAATCTTTTCATGCCTTCTAAAAGCAGAAACTTTTGTCATGTTTCGTGATTCAAACTCAATCCATTGAGGAGAACTTTCGAAATTAAATTAATCAGTTTTGACCAAACCTTGTAGGATTGCCCCTAGCATAACTAAACTCAAAGTAGTCAACCATATTAAATTAAGACGGGGACAATTATAAACATATTTTTCCTCTTCTAAGATGTCTTTTCATGCCTTCTAAAAGCAGAAACTTTTGTCATGTTTCGTGATTCAAACTCAATCCATTGAGGAGAACTTTCGAAATTAAATTAATCAGTTTTGACCAAACCTTGTAGGATTGCCCCTAGCATAACTAAACTCAAAGTAGTCAACCATATTAAATTAAGACGGGGACAATTATAAACATATTTTTCCTCTTCTAAGATGATGACTAACTTTTTTTTATATAGAAAAAATTATTTCATTCAAACAAATCTGCACTAATGGCAGAAAATATATCAAACAAATATGACACAAATACATATAGATTTGAAATTAATTCATATAATAGATCTAAAAAAAATACAAATAAAGATAAAATTAGTGCTCCTATATATCTTCTATCCAGATGAATGATTGTAATCCAATACATCAGTACATGTTTGCTGACAATCAGATCTATTTAAAACTAGTTCAAGCCCAAAGAGAAATTTAAATTTAACAATAATAGAGAAATTGCATATTTGAGAAACTAAATTCTAGATCTACAAAATCTCAAATTTCACAAAGATAAAAATCTAAAAAACTCTCACAAGAAAAAACCCATAAGAGAATAAAACTCTGACTAGAACAATTTAGAAGAGAAGAAACTCTCATTAAGAGATCCTAGAAGAGAAAATCTCTCATTAGGTAATCCTAAGAGAAAATTTATTCAAATAAGAGAAACTAAAAACTATAAAGAGTACTTCCTCCTATAGGAAAAGACCAGATTTGGTCTTCCTCCCATGGAGAGATGAAGAAGATTTTGATGGAAGAGTTCTAGAGAGAAGGGAGAGAAAAGAGTTTTACAGAGAGAAAGGAGAGAAAAGAATTTAAGATGATGACTAATAGTTATGCAGTAATTTATAAATACTCTTACATTAGTTGATATAGGGAACCTTAGTGTGACAGCCCCACCTCACCCAAAGGCGAACCAAAGGGTTCAGCGGACCGCCTGCCCAGCTCTCGCCAGAACTACGGAGTCGAATCACACAAATCCGATATTACGCGAGATAGGACCCAAAAAAAATGAACGATTGAAGACCGCCAAGCTTAAACATGGAGAAAATGCTTTCATATATACATGTCGCTAGGTTTACAATTCAAATGGAACCAGTGAAACGAAATACATTTAGGGTTTGCTCATTCTCAAGGAGCTATACAAAAGAACAAAAGATTTCCTAACTAGCTCAACTCGCTTCTCAAAATCATGATTTCCAAAAGAGGTTCCTGTAAGGAAAACAAAGATAACGAGGAGGGGGTGAGCTTACGCCCAATGAGGTACCAAACATGTAGCAGAAAAATCAGGTATTTCACGTTATACAAACCAGATACACATGCTCGCTATAAAGTAAGACAGGTAAACACAAGAACTCAAATAGGAAGGATACAGGTGGCTCTCAGGAGCCAGCGTTCCAGCGCAGTACTTGATCCAAGCCGGTTGACTCTCCGTCAACGTATATAGAACCAACACGTCCGTAGATCCCACTTTACACCAAATTCCGTCCACCAAACACTCCTTTACCGGGCCCGCTCACCTCAACAGAAACAGAAATGGTAATACTCGAGTATACCGGAATCAAGGGTCTCAATACCCAAAGATCCCAAAACAGACTACCGTGGTTCGTTATCTAATCGTCCAGGCCCTTGCCGGCCCGACTCAAATAACTTAGCCACAGGATTTGAGCTCATAGGTCACAGATACAGATACAGATACAGATACAGATACAGATATCAGATACAGATACAGATTCAGATTGACACCAAAATTGGCATATGAACAGACAAGAGAACGAGTGCGATAAAGTACACCCTCGTCTCAAACAAATTAAACAGATTGCAGAGCAGAAATCAAGTTAAACAGCAATGGAGGGGAGTGGTACACTCACCGGTTCAAGTACAGATACCTCAAAAGTTTTCACTTCGGATTGGCTTTAATCGCCAAGAAACCCTAAAATAATCAAAGTAAACCAATTGAAGGTTTCACATCCAGAATCGAGTAAACAAAATGCACATGTGAGGCTCGACTACTAGTCGTATGCCTCGCCAAATAATTACTAATGCAAGGGTACAAAACATGATTTTTGGGAACAAAAAGGTAACATGAAGACCTAGGTTCAACAACCCAAAAGCCCTTCATTTCTATCACAAGCCAATTCAAACTTAAAGGAACCAATCGGCCTAGAAAAATTGGACAGCACTTACCCTAAATTTCTTACTTTTCCAGCCATCACGGCTTCATTACTTTCCTCAATCAACTCCCAAAGTCATACTCAATATACATTCATCACTACAGCCGTTCAATAGGCTCAAGGTTATCCAAGTACAAAAGTTAGCTAGGAAAATGACCGGAAATAAAAGTCAAGCCCTAGAATATTCCAATAAGCACAAGAAGACTCGATTACAAGTCATAAACCGATGCCAACACGATCACAATAGGGTTCCATAAGCATATATAAGCATTAGAGGAAACCAGAAAAATCCGGAAATGGAATTAGCTTTAGCCCTGAAAAAATAGTTTTGACCTCATTTTGCGGTAATGGCACCAATTTCACTATGATTATTGGATGAGGGTGCAAGACCCACCATTTCGAAGCTAAAAGACAGGGGTACAACATCACAGAAGGTCACTCAACCCAGTTTTGAGTGCAAACAGGTCAAAACCAGCTGAAACATCACAACTCAGGCTCTCCAAGTCCAAATCCAGAAATTCCAAAACCAACTGAAAGCTAAGAAACAGGGCTAAATTTCATCAGAAGGTCTCAACAACCAATTCAGAAGCAATTCCAGCCAAAACAACCAATTACAGGCGCAGTTCTCAATTTCGGGTAAAACCAGAACAGCAATAGTAATTTCGACTTATCTCATTCTACACTACTCCGATTGACCTGAAATTTTGTAGGCACTTCTAAAATGTCATTCCATACAACTTTCATGTTTTGAGCTAAGACCAATTCGGCCTCTATCTAGGACCTAAAAATTCGGACAGAATGCTCCCTTAAGAACCCTAGGTTTTTCAATTTTTTTCCAAAACAGAAATTGGTTGCAATTAATCACTTTTTCCACCTCCTAGATTCAATATAGACCATTTCCAATCATCATAGATAGCCACACAATCATACTTATATTAAAACAGAAAAATCCCCAAAAATAATAAAACTTCATCATTTCAACCACAAATCAAGAAATAACCCATAAATTTGCATCTCATACAACCACTAAGCATGATTTAAGCATCAATTAAAGGAGGAGGGTGGTTCTTCACAACTTACCTTTAAAACAAGAGAGAGAGAGCTATTGGTCACCTTAACTTTCCAAACAACTCCACCAAACAACTCACAAACACTAAGTGGAGGAGTTTTATGGAGCAATTACAAATTTAACCGGTTGAAGTTGGAGATTGAGCAAGGTTGGAGACCAAACTTGTGAAGAGTTTTCTTTCCTTTGTGCTTGAAAGAAGTCGGCCAAGAAGAGAAACAAATGGTGAGTTTTTGGTCAATTTTGATATTAATTTGGTAAAGGCATGAATAGTGGTCAAATGGCAAGACTTACTCTTATGGTGACACTTGTCACCTTTTATTAAATATCTACCTAACTTGTCTCTCTCATATCAATCCAAATTGCAACCTCTACTTATCTCTTAACACCCGGTAAATTAACTCCAGTATTCAAAACTTAATCTAGTTGGCCGAATTTTACCGAACTTTCCGCACTAGCGGGTCCCACGTCCAATATACGCTCTTAATTTCTCAAAAACTAACCGATACTAGAAAAATCATTTAAAAACTATATTTACTCATAAAATTTATTTGCACAATTTTTCAAATAAAGAAAAGGTGGGAAAAACATAAAATTACAAGAAATTAAAACCTAGAAATTAAGAAAATTACGGGTCCTCACACTTAGAGTATTCATTTTCATCATCTTTTTTCTAAGAGTATATTCTTCAATCTAATTCTTCGTTCCCTTCCCTGTACACGAGTCTTTAGAAAAACAGATCGTCTTCTTCATCCTTGACTATAGTTCATAATACTTTGAATGCTACTCTCTATTATGTATCAATTATGAAAAATGAAACTACTCTATTTTTTACCAATTAATAAAGAAATAAAGCTTCATTCTATTCTTGCTTTCTAGACAATCAATTACTGATTCGATATGCCATATTATAAACAAGAGTATCTAATTCTCAACTAGTAGCTAGCGCAGAACAATGGTGGAGATTGAACTAGCTGCAATGTCCACCACCTCTGCATCACCAACTCCCCTTTTGGTGAGCACCAGTGATTCATAGGAGGAGGACAACGCTGAGGTTATTGTGGCTCATTGAGTCATCCAAATGAGGAACCCCAACATCCAAAATCAGGCTTATCCTCTCACTCTCTCATTCGGTAACCTCTCTTACAACGTCAAAATTAGCCATAAACTTGACTGGTTTAGTATCTTCTCCTGCACCAATAAGAGCAACCTTTCTTCGAAGGAGACAGAGATGAAAATTCTACTTAATGATGTCTCTGGTGAGGCACATAGAGGTGAAATTTTGGCCGTGGTAGGCCCCTTAGGGTCAGGGAAGTCTACCCTAATTGATGCATTGGCTAATCGGATATTCAAGGGAAGCTTGAATGGAATGATCACCCTGAGTGGTGAACAATTGGATTCCAGCTTACTCAGAGCGATCTCTGCCTATGTTATGCAAGATCACCTCCTTTTTCCAATGCTAACTATTGAAGAAACTTTGACGTTTGCTGCCGAATTGAGGCTCCCTCAAATTCTCTCCAAATTCGAGAAGAAAAAAAGAGTTCATGATTTGATCGATCAATTAGACCATCGAACAGCAGCTCAAACCATCATCGGAGATGAAGAGCACTGGGGGGTTTGGTGGAGAATGCCGGCGAGTCTCCATTGGAGTTGAGATCATAAACAATCCTATTCTTTAATTTCTTGATGAGCCAACCTCAGGACTCGACTCCACTAGTGCTTTCAAGGTTGTGAAGGTTTTACAGTGCATTGCTCAGACAGGAAGCATGCTGATCATGTCTATACACTAGCCAAGTTTTCAAATTCTTGGCCTATTGGACAAGCTGTTATTCTTGTCTCATGGACAAGTAGTCTATAGTGGATCTCCATCAAATTTGCCCTTCTTTATGGAGAACCTTGGACAACCAATACCTGCAGATCAAAACCCTTCTGATGCAATTTTGGATCTCATCTGCGATCTTGAATATTCTAGGGATGGGATTGACAGCATGGCCCAATTCAATCAGATATGGCAGCAGCAATACATGGGTAGAGGAATAGGATCAGAAGTAAAACAATCTACTGCTAAACAAAGCCTAAATTTGAAGCAAGCATTTAGTCAAAGTCTAGATTTGAAGCAAGCATTCAATTCCATTATTTCTCGAGATAAATTGGTATCTGGGACAACCTATAAGGATGATTTTAGTACTCCTACTTCAGTAGTCCCAAAATATACTAGTCCATTTTGTACTGAAATCTCAGTGTTATCAAAACGATCATTCCTTAATTCCTTTCGCATGCCAGAGGTTTTCACCTGTCGATTTGGAGCAACCCTCATCATGGGAATCATTACGGCATCATTGTTCTGGCAACTTGATAATTCTCCCAGAGGATAACAATTGCAGTCTATTACATTTGTAGTGATGGATTGGCAATTATACTTCAGGAGAGGAACATAATGCTGAGAGAAACAACTTACAATGTCTATAGACTATACTCCTATTGGCTCTCTGTCTCTGATGCACTAACCTGGCTTGCATCCTTGTTGCTCCAATCAACCCCAGAATCCCGAGATAGGAGAGGATAGGGTTTTAGAGCGGTTTCAAAAGGTTGTACCTCCTAAATTCCTTGGAGGGCCTGATCCAAATGTAGCTGAACAGTGGTTAGAGGCAATGATTAACATCTTCGCAGCCTTGAACTACACGAAACAAAGACAGGTGAACTTTGTTATATTCCAATTCGAAGGACCAGCTCGAGCATGGTGGAATGTTATTAGGGCAAAGTGGGAGAGAGAACAGACTGCATGGACATGGGCGAACTTTATAAGGGAATTTAACGAGAAGTACCTCCCACCTTTGGTCCAAGAAAGGAGGGAGGATGAGTTTATCGGGTGGCATCAGGGAACCCAAAGTGTGGCCGAATATGAGACTAAATTTACTAAACTGTCTAAGTTTATGTCCGAATTGGTAGTTACGGAGCGAAGGAGAGTAAGACGGTTCATACAAGGCTTGAATTTGGAAATCCAGGAAGCTTTAGCGGCGGTTCAAGTTAATACTTTCACGAAGACTCTTGAGAAGGCTCAAAGAATTGAGGATGCGAAAGCACAAATAAAAGCTTTTCAAACACGAAAAGAGGTACATCTAGTAGCATGCCTGAGGAATCTAGAGAAAAGATAATGCCCTCCAAATTGTAAAAAGTGAACCATTTACCTCGCCTACCATGGACATTAGGAGCATTAGATGAAAGATCTATAGGAGGAAGTCAGATAGGACATGATGAAATTTCTCAAGAAGGCCAAAAAGTGGCTTCTCACTTGGCTTGTGGATACTGTGGAAAGGCTAATCACACCGAGAATGATTGTTGGAGGAAAAGGCGAAAGTGTTTGATTTGTGGGAGTAGCAATCATCAAATTAGTACTTGCCCAATGAAGCAGCCACGAGAGAGTAGTGCTCAACAACTGGATGGAACCAAATCGAAACAAGTAAATGAAAGAGGGAACCGAACAAAAGTACCGAAAAAGGTATATGCCGTAGAAAACCAACAACCTCCGGAGTCATCTGAGGCAACTGAAGGTAAAAAAATTTCGAGGACGAAATTTCTTCAAGGGGGAAAGAGTGTGACGACTGGAAAATTTCCTTATATTTTTCTTAAAATTCCCTTTTATTTGGAATTTATTACTTTAGAATAGCCTTACTACTCATTTACCCCATAATAAGTGCAAATAAACATAGACTCAAGGGTTTTTCCTTTCGTTTTCAAGTTATCGTAAGTTAGGGTTTTTACGCCTTTTTGTAGTGTAATTATTCGGTACGGAGTGTGTATCAAATTTAGTAATTTAGAGTGAGTTTTAGATGATATTAAATGTGTGATTGGAAGTGATAAAAATAAGTTAGTGAATTATAAGTTAAAACTCTAGTATACGCGATTTAAGGAAAATCGGCTTGAACCGACGGGTATCGTTCACTACCGATTGAATACACCACTTGACCACCACTTCATTAACTTAATCTCATTGTTATTAGAGCCAAAATATCAGCCCATAATTAGCATGTGATGGCTGAAATTCTTGACTAAGAAAGCCAAGGAAAAGGAAAAAAAATTGAGGAAGATCTTGGAGTGACACTTGGAGAACATCTAACCCTCTTTGACCAAATTCAAGTCCAAGCTTCTTATCTTTCTTGGAATTCATTTTATCTTCATTTTTTGCAGCTATGGTGGCCGGAAATTGAGAGAAAAAAAAGGGAGAAAAGAGCTTCAATTCCATCTTAAGTTTGAGCTTATTTGAGTGAAAAATCAAGAATCTAAACCGATTAATCCTTCCTTTGAGCACTTGGAAAGCTTGGTGTGCTAAAACTTTACAAGGAGAGGTGGTGTTTATCTCTTGCAAGCATCTTAGTCAGGTATTATGGCTGTCCATCATGGTTCTTTCCCTTAGTCTTGCTTAAGTTGTGTAGCAACTCATATTCTTGGTTATTGATAGCTATGTAAGTAGTTTTTATGATTATGTTGGATTTGTGAGTTCGGGTTTTGAAGTGTTCAGCTGTACTTCTTCTTGTTTAGATAGATTATGGTGTGAATAAACTTAGATAGGGAGTGGTAGTGGTGGTTGTTTTACATGAATAAGAAGATTATCACTTGAATACTTTGAATCCAGCTTTAAATATTTAAGAAGCCCTGTTCTGACCAGTTTCATTCGGCCATGATGGAGGCCGAATTGGGCTTAGCTCAAAACATGCAAGTTGTATAGCTGTCTGTAAAATTTCAGCTCAATCTGAGCACTGTAGCACGTAAAATGACAAAAATACCCTTGACTGCCATAGTAGAGTTCTGCGGACAGTTTTGACATTTCATCATTCTGGCTTCGTTTTTCACCTTGATCCGTATTAAATCAGTAGTTGACCGAAACATGAAAGTTGTAGTCTTATGGTTTAGCTTTCCAACGTATCTGAAAACGCCTCAATCGGACCTTTGTAGCCTGAGTTCTTGTCATTTGAATCCAGTGCTGTTAACCAGCCTGATGGTGAAATTCTGGTTCTATAATCGGTAAATTTGACCTAGATAAACTATGAACTGGGTTGAGTTATCTTCATCAAAGTTGTAGCCCTTTGTCTTAGATTCGAAACGGTATAAATTTACCCCAATCCGATAAGCGTAGCTTCGGTTGTGGCTAATACGCTAAAAGATGTCAAACCTGTCTTTTTGTTCTATGCCTTAAACCTTATTTCCGGTCACTTTTCTAGCTTGGTTTTGTAATTGATTGACTTTTAGCCTATTGAACGGCTATTGTAATGAGATTATCTGTGTTTGACTTTGGGACTGATTGAGAAAAACAATGAAGCCATAAATGGCTGGAAACTAGGTAAATACAAAGGGCATGCTGCCGAAATTTACACTCAAGAACTAGGTGAAGATTTGAGAACGAATACCACTTGAACCATCTAGGATATTTGTGTCTTCTTTTATCGAAGTATATAAGTTAGAATTCGGCCGAAACTTGTACCCTTGGAAAAATGAATTCTACGACTAATAGAAATACGTTTTCTTTATCACTTCGACTCAAATGGAGATTTCAAAGTTTTACGAGCGAGCATAAGTTTTACAAATAGTTTACTCATGTCCTTTGGTTTAAATGTAATCTTTTCACTTCCAAAACCATATTTATATTTTGTACTAGTAGTTATTCGGATTTTCTTTGGTTCACCTAAACTTTGGATGGTTTAACCGTAATATTTTCCCTTGGTTATTATTAGGGTTCCTTGGTGATTGAGGGTATTATCCGGAAGGATATTTTGGACGTTATTTTGCTTAAATAGGTGAGTGTTCTTTGTACGTTATGTTTTCAATGACTATGTGGATTGTTGTGACTATGTGACTATTTGTGAATATTTGGTTAAATATTAAATGTTTTCAATGATTTCTAAAAATGAATTTTGCTAGGCGAGTGTGTACTTTATCGCACTCGACCTAAATGAATGTGAAATTTACAATGATTAAATGATTAAATGCTACTTGTACATGAATGTATGTCGTTTGGCTGAACTGGGCCCTTGCCCTTTGTTGCCGGTCGACTCGAACCAGAAGCGGACTCGGTCGGGCGATTGGTGACCTTGGGTTAATGTTTGGTATACTCAGGTATTACCACATTGTCGGGTGGAGACTGGCCAATGTCCAGTAGGGGGAAAATGAAATGAATGAATGAATGGCAAGAACAATGGAGGGGTTTTCACATACAAACGAAATTATTTTAATGCTGGAGGAATAAGGAAATGATTGGTGGAATAAATGAATGAAGGGCTCCACGTGAGCATGTATCCTTTTAATGAATGTGTTATTATTGCTTTATATTGTAAATATTTTCTGGATGACTTGTTAGCATCTGATTAATGTCCTTGTCTAATTGATTTGATTATTGCGTACGGAACCTCGCTAGATTTTTAGCTCATTCCGTTAGTTTTGTTTTCCTTACAGGGGATGAGAGCAAGGGCGAGAGACTTGTATAGAATAGCGTAGTCTAGTTCTTTTAAAATTTTGCAATTGTACTCCCTCTAATGCCTGGATAGGGTTGGATGTATTGAGATTGAGAACCTTTGTTATAGTTGGGTTGTATTACTTTTGAGATAGAAATGTATGTAAGTATACGTTCCCAGTTTGGGAATTGTTATTTCCTTTACTCTTGAGGTTGTAACCTATTTTATTTGAAGTAAGTGAGTGAGTCCTGGCGAGAGCTGGGCAGGCGGACCGCTAAACCCTGGGGTACGCCCTAGGGGGAGGTGGGGTCGTCACACGTCAACCGGGTAGATATTAAGTTCGTAGAACTCCACTTACTTCACAATTCCGTTCATCGTTACACACCCCTGTTCCGGGCCCGCACTTAAGTTAGAAAAGGCGATACTGCTCAAGTATGCCATGCGAGATCTTAAAAGATCAAGCTTTATAATTTCTCATGGTTCACTAAGCTTCTCAACCAAGCCCTTGCCGGCTCGAGTTACACGGTTGGCCAATGGGTTAGGGTGTCCCCCCAGAAGTATAAGTGGTCGATAAGACATCGCTCCAATAGATTTAGAATTGTTTATAGTTCTGAGTTGACATGAGAGATGTGACGCCCCGAAAAAAATGAGTTTGAGAACCCGGAAATTTTTTTAATTTTCTAGGGTTTATTTTTTTAACGCCCGCCTTTTCTACATTTTCTTGATTAGAAAAATTCCCCAGATAAAGTTTATGAGCAAAAATAGTTTTAAAATGATTTTTCTAGTATCGGTTAGTTTTTGAGAAATTAAAAGCGTATTTTGGACGTGGGACCCGCAAGTGCGGTAAATGCATTATTTTTTGACAACTTGTTGGAATTTTGTATTAAGTGATATTATTTTACAAGGTGTTAAGATATTTGTATTGGAGAGACAAAAAGATAAGATTAAAACCCTAAAGGACCATTTGTCACAAAACCATTGGACCTTGACTTTGACTTGGACTTGTCTTAACCTTTACTAAACCAAATTTTGACCCAATTTCTTTCCATTTTATTGTCTTGGCCTACTCTCTCTCTCTCCAAGAAAAGAAAAGAAAGCTCTCAACTTGTTTCTTCAATTTCTTGCTCAAATCTAGCAAATCAACCGTTTAAACTTCCAATTTCTCCATAAAAACCCTTAGTTTAGTGGTTGTGAGGTTGGTTGTGAAGTGGTTTGGAAGAAAATGGTGCTAAGTTGCTTCCTTTCTTGAGGTTTCAAGGTGAGTGACTTATGAATTCCTTCTTTGGTCTTGCTAATGTCAAATTAATGGTTTGTATTGGTTAAAGATGTGATTTTATGGAGGATTAGCACTTGAATGCATGAAATTCCAGATTAGGGTTTTGAATTTCCCCAATTCTGCCTGGCACTGTTCATCATAGTTAGAGGCCGAATTGGCCTTAGCACAAAACATGAAAGTTGTATAGAATGATGTTTTATAGTTTCCTACAAAATTTCAGCTCAATCCGAGTTCGGTAGCCTGTGAAAGGACCAAAATACCCCTGCTGCCCTGTTTCTGTCCGAACCTGGAAATCAGCTTTGGTAATTGGTTAGTTTGACTGGGAATACTACTGATTTGGTTGTTGATGTCTTCTTACGAATTCTAGCCTTGTATCTTAGCTTTTAAATGGCTTTGGAATTACTTGATTTGGAGTTGTGTGTGCTGAGTTATGACTGAATGAATCAGAACTGCCACAGTGAGCTTCGAACTAGAAAATCTGGGGTTGTTTTGGTAAATATGACCTAGTTAGGGTGAGAACTGGACTGAGTGGTCTTCATGAAAGTTGTATGGAATGATAATTTAGAGGTGTCTGCAAAATTTTAGGTCATTTGGAGTGGTGTAGAGTGAGATATGTCGATTTTACTGTTGCTGTTCTGGGTTGATCAGAATGCGAAAACTGCACTTGTAATTGGCCATTTTGACCGGAATTGCTTTGGACTTGGATGTTGGTGTCTTCTTATGAAATGTATCTTGAGGTCTTAGCTACCGCATGCCTTTGGAATCAATGCATTTGGACCTGTATAGACTGAGTTGGACTAATTACAGCATGGTGTGATTTGTAAACCTGCAATTACGGTTCTGGGTTGGTATTCTGCATTTTTGACCTGTTTGCACTCAAAACTGGGTTGAGTGACCTTCTGTAATGTTGTAGCCCTATCTCCTAGCTTCGAAACGGTGTATCTTTTACCTTCATCCGACAATCGTAGCGCCTTTGGTACCATTACCGCAAAATGACGTCAAAACTGTTTTTCTGGTTTTGAGCTTAACCTTCATTTCCGGACTTTTTCCTAGCTTGACTTGTACTAGTACTACTTGGAGCTTGTTGAATAGCTATTAGATGAACTTGTTGTTGTGTGTGTACCTTTGGGACTGGCTGAAGAAATAATGAAGCCATGATGGCTGGGAAAGTAAGCAAATTCAGGGGAAGTGCTGTCCGAAGTTTTAAAGGACTTGTTTGCATTGAGTTTGTGATCTAAGACTTGGATTTGAGCAAGGCAATGTTATATGATGGATGATTTCTGAGCCATGGAGGTGAGTGACCTCAAACTACTTCTAAAGTTATTTATGAACCGTTTCTTACCTTATATACTTTTGAACTGTTTCCAAAGTTACTTTTGAAATGTTTTCTTGCATATCATGCGTGCTGGCATGTGAGTGTGCCTTGTTTGCTATATTTCTTGACTTCATGACTTGTATTTTGGTTGAACGTGTTAAGCGCTTATAATGATTTCCAAAACGAGTTTTCGAGGCGAGTGTGTACTTTATCGCACTCGACCTCGATAAATGTGAAATTTTCGATTGAAATGTTACTTGCGCATGAATGTAAGCCTTTTGGGCTGAACTGGCCATTGCCCCTTGTTACCGGTCGTCTTGAGCCAGAAGCGGACTCGGTCAGGCGATTAGGAACTTGGGTGAACGTTTGGTATACTCGAGTATTACCTATGTAGGTTGGTGGAGCCTGGCCAAAAGCCAGGGACGGGGTGAATGAAATGAAATGAATGACCAAATGAGCGAGGAAATGTCAGGAGAATGAATGTATCCTTTCATGAATGTTACTATCGCTTTCCATTGTAAATGTTTCTTGAATTATTGCTAATCCATATTTACTGTTTTGCAAATGTTGTAGTGGTTTCCGGATTTATCATTTGATTTACGACATCATTGCTATATGACATCATTGAAATGAACTATTGTGAAACCGATTTGATTAATGATTTTCTGGTTACTCGCTGAGCTTTTAGCTCACCCCAAAAAATATTTTATTCCCCTCCACAGGGCTCGTGGCGAAAGAAGGACTTGTTGTGCTTATACACGTGAATGGATGGCCTAAACTTTGTACAATTTTGGATTTGGAATTATTTTATGTATATTTGGGATTAGTTTCCGCTGCATTTGTGACATGTAATTATTGGAGACGGATGTGTGTTTGTGGACCAGTTGATGTATATTTGATTTTTATATTGTAAATTGAGGACTGTAGTGAACGACTGAGTCCCGGCGAGAGCTGGGCAGGCGGCCCGCCGAACCCTCTGGTTCGCCTTAGGGGGAGGTGGGGCTGTCACAAGAGATACCTCCCACCCGAATTGGGGTGGTACATGTTATCGCTTAGAGAACTGATTATAGCACTGAGACGGTATGAGAGGTACCTCCCACCTGAATTGGTGTGGTACATGCATCCGCTCAGAGCTCACGAGTTAAACATATTCATGTACAATTACTAATCATATGTATTCATGTAATAAGTATCACATAATTAAAAGAGAGAGAGGGCGAGGGCGATAAAGTACACCCTCACCTCGGCAAGTTTACATATCATATATGAAACTTGTACAATTAACATTTCAATCACATAAGCATTTAAGATGCACTCGACACTCACCACTAGCCAAGGGCAAAATAAGAGTGAAGCGAGAAGTCAAACGAGCTCTTCGAAGTTCTCGTGACCACCTGAGACATATACTGTGAGAACCTGAAAATTTTCACATTTTACGGGCATTATTTTATTTCTTTGCCTATATTTTATTTTATTTTCCTACATTTTTATTACTTTTCTTTAAAATATTACATTTTCTATATATGTTATAAGTAAGTACAGTTTTTAAATCATTTTTCTGATATAAGTTAGTGTACGTTCAATTTGAAGTGCATTAGAGGCGTGGGACCCGCTAGTGCGCTTAGTACGATAAAATTTTTGGTGATTAATTGAATTTTGTATTACGAGATATTATTTTACAAGGTGCTAGGAAATAATTAGAGGTGACCTAGATGGATTAACTGTGACGGCCCCACCTTCCCCTAGGGCGTACCCCAGGGTTCGGCGGGCCGCCTGCCCAGCTCTCGCCGGGACTCAGTCGCTCACTACAGTCCTCAAATTAAATTGCAAGATATAAATCTCAAATATACATCCAATTCTCCAATAATTACATGTCGCGAGCGAAGCGGAAACGATTCCCAACTATACATCAAATGATTCCAAATCCAAACTATACAAGATATCAGCTATTCAGTCACGTGAATAAATACTATAAGTCCTTCCTTCGCCTTAAGCCCTGTGGAGGGGAAAAAAATAGTTTTGGGGTGAGCTAAAAGCTCAGTGAGTAACCAGTAAAATCAGTAATCAAATCGGTTTCACAATAGTTCATTTCAATGATGTCATAAATCAAACGATAAGTCAAGAAACAATTACAACATTTACAAGAAACCATACATGAAAAGGATACGTTCGTTCGTTCATTCGTTCCTTCGTTCGTTCTCCTGTCATTCCCCTTTCCTTCATTCATTTGAAAATGCATTTTTCATTTATCAATAAAACCCTCATTCGTTCGTTCGTCCATTCAACCTTTCCTTGACATTGACCAGGCTCCACCAACCTCCACCAACCTACAAGGTAATACTCGAGTATATCGAAACGTTCACCCAAGTCCCTAGTCGCCCGACCGAGTCCGCTACTGGCTCGAGACGACCGGTAACAAGGGGCAGTGGCCAGTTCAGCCAAAAGGCTTACATTCATGCGCAAATAACATTTCAATCGTTCAATCATTGAAAATTTCACAATCATTTAGGCCGAGTGTGATAAAGTACACACTCGCTTTGAAAACTCATTTTGGAAATCATTGAAAACACTTAACACGTTATCAAATAATAATACAAGTCATGAAGTCAAGAAAATACAACCAACAAGGAACTAATGCAATCGAGTAAATAATATGCAATCGAGTAAATAATGCAAGAAAACAGTTCATAAGTAGCTTTGGAAATAGTTTGGGGTCACTCACCTCCACGGCTCAGGAACCAACCATCATATATCATTGTCTTGCTCAAATCCAAGTCTTAGATCACAAACTCAATGCAATCAAGTCCTTTCAAAGTTCGGACAGCACTTCCACTAAATTTGCTTACTTTTCCAGCCGTCAAGGCTTCATTATTTCCTCAGCCAGTCCCAAAGTCACACAAATAAGTTCAGTCAATAACCGTTCAATAAGCTCCAAGTAGTACGAGTACAATTCAAGCTAGGGAAGAGTCCAGAAATGAAAGTTAAGCTCTAAACCATAAAAACAGTTTTTGACATCCGTTTGCGGTTTCAGTACCATTGGCACTACAATTATCGGATGGAGGTACAAGATGCACTGTTTCAAAGCTAAGAGATAGGGCTACAATGTTGAAGAAGGCTACTCAGTCCAGTTTTGAGTGTAACCAGGTCAAAAATGCAATCTACTACACCAGAACCGTAAAAAACGGGTTCACAAACCGCATTCTGGTTCAAACATCATAAGTCAGGCTGCCTAAGTCCAAATCAAGTGATTTCAAAGCCATCCGAAAGCTACGATACAAGGCTACATTTCATTAGAAGACCTCAACAACCAATTCCGAAGAATTCCCAACCAAAATAACCAATTACAGACGCAATTATCAAATTCGGGTAGAAACAGGGCAGCAGGGGTAATTCAGTCCTTTCACAAGCTACGTTGCTCCGAGTGACCTGAAATTTTGTAGACATATCTAAAATATCATTCCCTGCAACTTTCATGTTTTAACCCAAGGCCAAATCATGTATTTTCAGGATCAAAAATGGAAAACTACACGAAAACAGAATTCTGGACGCGAAACAGGTTTCATGGACAGTCAAGGGTATTTCGGTCATTTCACATGTTACAGTAGTCGGATCAAGTTGAAATTTTTTAGGTGACTAGTTTATACCCTTGGCTACAACTTTCATGTTTTGGCCAAAATCTAATTCGGTAAGGATCATGGTGAAAAGTCACGATCAGATTGGGTGAAAAGACAACCCTGTTCACTGAACTCCTACCTAGACCAGTCTAGGTATTTCCGTCTTATCTCAGGCTACCCAGCTCGGATTGGGCTGAAATTTTACAGGCAACTAGAAAACATCATTATTTACAACTTTTTATTTTTTTTGCTAAGGCCAATTCGGCCTCTAACTAGGTGCTACAGTGCCGAGCAGAATTGGGGAAATGAAACCCTAACTGGAAATTTTTGCATTCAAGCCAGAAATTTTCCACTAAAACATCTCTTTAGCTATCACAAGTCATTAATTTAACATAATCAAGAACAAAGGAAGGATGGCTAGACATGATACCTTCAAATATCAAGAAAGGTGATGACTTAGGGTTTTTCTTCCAAAACAACTCCACCAAGAGCTTCAATCTTCCTTAGCTAGCAAGTTTTATGGAGTGGGTTGCAATTTAATCGGTTGAAACTCAAGATTTGGACAAGAATTGAAGTGCAAGATGATGGATTTTCTCTCTCTTTTTCTCTCAAAATTTCGTCCAAGACAAGCTAAAATGGAGAGAAATTGGGTCCAAATTGGTTTTAGTAAAGTTAGAAAAGTCTTGGTCAAATTCAACATCCAATGGGTTTGTGACACTTGGCACCTCTAAGCTTTAATCTTATCTTCTTGTCTCTCCAATAATAATCCATCTAAGTAACATCTAATTATCTCTTAGCACCTTGTAAAATAATCACAGTATCCCAAACTTAACCTAAATGGCCAAATTTTTCCGAACTTTCCGCACTAGCGGGTCCCACGTCCGGTATATGCTCTTAATTTCTCAAAAATTAACCGATACTAGAAAAATCATCTAAAAACTATATTTACTCAATAAAATTATCTGGGAAAATTTTCTAATAAACAAATTGTCAAAAGGCGGGCAATCAATAAAATAAACCCTAGAAACTTAGAAAATTTTCGGGTTCTCGCACTCATTCTTTCGGGGCGTCACATTAACCATGGGGAGACAAGAAGATAACTTTAAACAACAACAAAGTGCCAAGTGTCACTTACCTATTCAAAGTCGGACTTGCCTAACTTTCTTACCTTTACTAAAACTCCACTTTTGACCAAGAAACCATCTTCATTTCCAACCTCTTGGCCGAACCTCTCAAGGAGAGAAAAGAAAAGAAAGCTTCAACTACTTCTTCCATTTCTTGCTTAAATCTTGAAATCTAACCGATTAAATCTTGAATTTGTCCACCAAAGTGACTTGTTACGGGAGTTTCAAGGTATTGGTGGAGTTGATTTGGAGGAGAAACCCCTAAGTTACTACCTTTCTTGAGGTGTCAAGGTATTTTGCTTGGAAACTCACTCTTTGTTCCTAATCATGGTAAATCGGTGACTTATGGTAGCTAACTAGGTTATTTTATGGAAGATTTCATGGATTAAAGTGAAGTTAGCTAAATTTCTGATTTTTTTGGGATTTTTCTGTTTTCATATGATGGTTATGGTTGGCCTTGGATTGATAGCTCTAAATTGTGTTAAATGGAGCCGTTGTGCGTTAATTGCGGTTGTTTGCGGAAAATTTCAATTTAAGGGTTCCAATCTGCCCTGTTCTGACTGGCTTTATTCATGCATGTTAGAGGCCGAATCAGGCTTAGATTAAAACATGAAAGTTGTAGCAAATGGTGTTAACTATCTATCTACAAAATTTCAGCTCGATCCGAGCACTGTAACATATGAAATGACTGAAATACCCTTGACTGCCCATGAGCCCTGTTTCGAGGACAGATTTCTGTTTTCGTGGGGATTTCCATTTTTGACCATGAAAATGCATGATTTGGCTTTGGAGGTCTTCATAAGAAATGTAGGTATATGTTTTGGCTTCGAAACGCCATAAGATTCGTTTCAATCCGATAAGTGTAGCTTCAGTTGTGCTTATTGTGCCGAAAGGTGTATTTTATAGTTTATGATGTGTATGTGGTTGATTTGAGATGAATTGGTGTTGCTTGTAGGATGGAAAAGTAAGGAAATGTAGGGGATATGCTGTCCAAATTTTGTGAGTGTTGGATTTCTTCGAGTTTGGTTTGGTTTGGGATATATATAAGAAGGGCTTTTGGGGTTGTTCGAGCCCTAGGTCTTCGTTACCTTTTCGTCCCAAAATCATGTTTTGCACACCTGCATGAGTAATTATTTGGCGAGGTCTATGATTTGTAGTCGAGCCTCATTTGTGCATTTTCTTTACTGGATTTGTGGCTGTGGGAACCATAATTGTTTACCTTGGTTATTCTAGGGTTTCTTGGTAATTAGAGCCCTACTTTGGTTGAAACTTTTGAAGTATCCTTGCTTTAACTGGTGAGTGTACCACTCCCCTAAATTATTGCTAAACTGGTTATCGGTACTTGCAAATTGCTATTTGAATGTCCTTACAGACTATTTATTTTGTACAAGACGAGTGTGTACTTTATCGCACTCGTTCTCTGGCCTGTGTGACTTGTTTCCTATATATACTTGAATCTGTTACCTGCGCCTGTTATAATATCATTTGGAAGTGCATCCAATGACCTTCCTGTTAACTCTGAGCTCAACCTCATAGGGATTCAATTGGATCGAGCCAGCAAGGGCTTGGTCGAGAAAATTTAACAATCCATGGGTGCCTATTCCTGGGAAATCTTTGGGTATTGGAGACTCTAGATTTCCGGTATACTCGAGTATTACCATTCCTGTTCTTGTTTGGTGTTCGGGACCGATAAGGGGTATGTTTGGTGATCGGAATTTTGGCTTAAGCGGGGTCTACGGACATGTGTGTTTCATTAAACGTTGACGGAGGGTCAACGAGGTTGGATCAGGTATTGCAACGGGGATTTGGCTCCTGAGAGCCACTTGTATCCTTTAAATTGTGGTGTTCGTTCATTTCTCTTATTTGATATGTATATGTGCCTTAAAAGTGTTTTCTCATGATTTCTATTGTTTATACTTTTGGTACCTCATTGAGCTTCTAGCTCACCCCGTTCAGTTATCCTTGTTTTCCTTACAGGGAACCATCTTTTGGAACTTCGATGTTTTGAAGAATGAAATCAGCTAGTATAAATACTCTTTTGTATAGCTTCTCGGGAGTTGGAAAACCCTAAATGTACCTTGATCCAAATATTTCCCTTTTGATTTGTAAATTACAAACGTATGTATATAAAACTGTTTAATCATGTTCATGCATTTTATTTGGTTTGGAAATGTTATTCTCTAGAGTTGTATAACGTTATCTGTATTCGACTGGGTTCCGGCCGGATTGTGACATGGCAGCGGCACTTCCATTTCGTTTTGATTTCTCGTGGGAACGTTGTACCAAAGATTGATTGTATCTTTTAGTTCGGCTCAACTGGGTTCTAAATGTTTATCTTCTCGAAGTTCCTTTGAGCGGTTGGTAGGGTTTACGTTTGTTCCCGATCCGTAGTCCCGGCGAGGGTTGGGCAGGTGGTCCGCTGAACCTTTTGGTTCACCTTAGGGTGAGGTGGGGCTGTCACATATACAATCATAGTTACCTAGGTGTTCGACTAAGGTTAAACGAAAGATATTTTCTCACTACTCACTCTCAAGGTCACAAGTTCGAGTTAAATTAAAGAAGCTTTTCTAGCTAAATCGTTAAAATAATGCTCAAGAGAGCTCGAAGGTGGTTTTTGATTCAAGCCGTGGTAAGTAATCTCATATCCTAGAGAAAGTACCATTTTCACTTTCAGCATGAAAATCGAGGAAAAAGGGTAAATGGTTTTCATTTCCCAAAGCTTTAAGTCTCATGTCCAAACCTTAAAAAGCAAGGAGTATGCACATTATCCAAACTAATGGAGTTAAAACTCGTTTAAAGCTCCACTCATTTTCATAGAAAAATATCAAAGTTAAGGTTCCAAGGTTTAAGTATGAAACTAGTGAAATTCACCAAGAATTACTCTAGTCAAAAGCTCCCTTTTTGGTTTCCAACTCATGGAAATTGAGGCCATAATAATAGGGTTGAAATCTATAATTCCAGTATAAAGAGAAGTGTTATAAACAAGGAAAGTTATAGAGTCAAGAAGGATCACAAAAAGGAGATTAATCCCTTGGAAACTAATCCCTTGGAGATTAATCCTTTGGTTAGTTTACTGGTTGAATCATGCTTTTGACCCTATTACCTTATTTAACTTGGTGCATGTTTAATTTGGTGCATGTTCAGTTTCATAGTGCATTATACTAGTGTGACCAACTAGTGAGGTGTGTGCAATAAATTTGGTAAATTAGAGGGAGTTTTGTGCAAAAGGGATTAGGTGACAAGAGGTTTTAAGAGTTAATTGGAGGAGAGCTAGATATTTTGGTGAATTAGAGACCACTAGATTGATATTACTCCTTGGCTTGCCACTTATCACTCTACTACAACTTTTTGACCAAGACTAAGAGTTAATATTTATCCTAAACCAAGCTATTATTTCAACACCATTTCTTCTTCTTCTTTCTTTAGTGAGAAAAAAAGAAAGAAAACAAGAGAAAACAAGCCTTGATTTCTTGTTTCATTAGTGAGAAAAAAAGGAAAAACACCCTAATCCACTCCATAAATCCTTGAGTCAAGCATGGAAGGAAGCTATTGGAGGAGTTTTGGAGAAAGAAAGCCTTGTAACCTTCTTGATTTTCTTGCCATCTTGGGGTTTGGAAGCAAAGAGGTAAACTTTACTAGAACTTCTAGTTTTCTTCCTTTCTTTTGAGTTTAGTTGATGTATGAGGTAATAGAAGCTAAAGGAACTTGTATGAGGATTTTATGGTTTTCAAGTTATGTTGCAAAAATTTCAGCTTTGGTGCATAATCTAGTTAGCTTAGTTTTGAGCTTTATATATATGCAATTTTGATGAAAAGGAAGGATTTTATGGAGGCTTGCATGTTTTTCAAGTTATATTGTGAATTTTCCGGCTTTGGTTCATGAAGTGCATAGCCTAGGTTCAAATTAGATATTTGTGATTTTGATGGCTTTTCTTGCCAAGAATATATACCGTATGACACATGCTATGCTAGCCATGATTAATTCTGTTTTTGTCAAGAAGATAAAGTTTAAACTTTGAAATTAGAGGAAAGGAATTTAAGGACAAGTTGCTGGAAATTCTTGTTTCAGTTGGAAGTTTGGGATGGTTTTGGCTTACTTTGCTCAAGATACTTACTAATATTTTGATCTTCATATGTATGTTGATTTGGAGCTTTTAAGTTTTAGGTTTGGCTTGGTTTTGATCTACCTTTGCTCAAGTTACTTGAGAAACCCTTGATTTTCACATATAGGTTGGATTTGAGTCAAAACAAAGAGGTTTAAGCGAAAGGAAATGAGTTTTCTCTTGTGAGGACTTGATAATTCATTTTTATTTTGAATAAGTTACTTTATAATTTCTTTAAGGGTAAAATACATAGAACCCTCCTGTGGTTTGCCTATTGTACATAAAACTCCCTCATTGTTTAAAAACACCCACATAACCTCCTTATGGTTTGGACTAATTTGGAAAATGGATGGAAATCATCCAAAATGACGGAAAGATGTAAATTTCCTATATTAACCCTATTTCCAATCAAAGGTTAACTCAGGCCTCAATTATAGTTTAAAAACTTTCTCCCTTCATTTGAAAGAAAGGTAAAACTATGGGCTCATTTGAAATTATATAAGATGTATCATCTTCTTCACTCAAGGAAATGTCAGAACGTTCTGGGCTTTTATTTCTTCCTTTTTTATTTTAAACATTTTTCCTGTTTTCTCTTTCCCCTTTGATTTTCCTTTCTTTTTCTTGCCCCATCAATCCAACCAACGCCACCCTTTGTGAGAACCCTCACTTTAAAACACAATTCTCCTAAACTACATGCCTTGCCCTAAGATTTAAATCACTTATAATATGTCCTTGCATTGCATTCTACATGCATTATAACATTTCCCTTGCATTGCATTTCATTATCTTTTACTTGAATTAAAACATTTCCTTGACTTGGCATTATTTTATTTCACCACATATACTTTGACCAAATATCTTTTATTGTGGTTGGAACTTTATATGATAGTTTAGAGGTGTTAAATAGGTATTGGAATATTTGGAGGATAGAAACATCATTAGTCAAAGATTAAGGGAAGAAAGGGCCAAGATTGGGCCAAGTGGCAAAGCCCTAACCACACATTTTGTTTGACCAATGGATTAAGGAAATTTAAACCAACTTTGCTTCATTATTTCTCCTTATGGCCGAACCTCCTTAGGCTTCCAAAGGAAGAGAGAAAACTCCATTTTTCTTGCTTTCTAACCCTAGCTTAAACTTGAGCAAAAATCAAAAGAGAAAGAGATTGAGTTAGTGGAGTGAACAACCTACAACCCTAGTGTGTGTCTCAAGCTTGGAGCTTTGGTTTTGGTGGTTCAAGCTTCATATAAGAGAGGTACATGAACCTTAAATCCTAGATTTCTTGTGTTATATCATGTGTTTTAAGTTTTGATGGTAAACTAGAAGTTGTTTGGATGATGTTTGTAGTGAAACTTCTTGAACTAAACAAGTGGTAGTAGGGTTGGTTGTCTTGCATACCATGTGTTTGATGAATTGCTCAAGCTTTCCTTCATGTATTTACATGTTTTGGACCCTTTTTGAGTTAAAGATAACACTTGGTATGATGTTTAAGTTAACTACAATGAAAGGATGAAAGTTGGTGATACAAGTGAACTAGTGGACTGTTTTTCTTTCTCTTGGCTGACCGGTTTTGTAGAGGAGGTTTCTCCTTGATTTTGTGGTTCATTTGCACCTTAATTAAGCCTAAGAAACTTGGCTAAACATTGGTTTAAGGTTTGGTGTGAGTTGAAATGGAAATGAAGCAAGCAAAGGGGTTGTTTGGACCACTAGTGGACTGTTTTGGTTCCTTTTGTTGGCTAGACTGTTTTGGTTCTTTTAATCATTTTTGTGTATTGTATTTTGAGCTCCAATGGTACTAGATAACTTGATCCCCTGTATGTGAACTTTAGAAGATTGAATCGGGAGAATTTGAGCCAAAACAAGTGAAGTTGGCAAGAGGAAATAGAGTAACTTTGTTAGGGTTTTGGAGCTGATCAGAACTGAAAAATCAGCCAACTTCCCTAAATCACTGGTACTAATAGGAGATGAACTAGAGTGTGAATTTGGTATCATTGGAAAGCCCTTCGAGTCTAGTTTCCAACGCCACTAATGGTACCTGATTTTGACCTTCCTACAGTGAGATATGGCCGTTTTTCCGAGACTGTATGGGCACCACTGTTTTACCCGCGAAGACCACTTTGAACTTGAATGAAAATTTTCTTTTGCTCAGCTTTCTTGCACTTGTCAAACTTGTTTTCACATGACCTTTTACTACATTTTGGGCCTAACTTGCATGGTGAATTGAGTAGATTTAACCACTCACTTGGTCACCTAATGAGCTCACATTTGGGTTGGAAATGAACCTAGATTGGTAACGATTTCACTCGTTGCCCTAGGACAGGGAAACGGAGGTGAACGTAACCAAGGAACTTGACGTTTGAACTCTGCTTTGCTTGACATGTGAGTGTTCCAAGTACATGAAGGTATTTACGTGGAATGTCTCCTTACTTGTATAACATGTTTACTTGGTTAAAGTAATTGTTCTTGAATTGATAACCTTTGGGACGAGAATGTACTTTATCATAGTCGATCCTTTGTAGTTTACTTTGTGATAGTGGTATGAAATGAAGTGCTTTACTTATACTTGACTTTTGGTCTTGCACTTGACTTGTTGGTCATTCGGATGGTTATTGTAGACACCAAATTTTTGATTTTTTAACTTTATTGGTTTAATTAATTTAATTTTACTTTATTTGTTTCAATTCTAGGGTTTTTATTTTATTTTGTTCTAGTTTATTTTATTATTTATTTTTGTCTTCAAACTAAGTTTCAAAACAAAGAGAAAAAAAAGAAGCAAAAAATGACAAGTGGAGGGGGCATGCATGGGGACAAGTGTCCCTTTGAGTATTAGACAACAAAGCACCTAAGAGCTTAGGGGTTAGAGACACTTGGAGGCCAAGATTAAAAGAAAAATAACAGAAGAGAAGGGGGGAGTCTGAGTAGAATCTGGAGGTGACGGCTGAAGAGATAAGGGGGCGGCTAGGTTTTGAGGCAAGAACGAGAGAGGGAGATAACAGAGCTAGGAATAAAAATCCAAGAAAAAAGCTGCGGAAGTTTTGGGAAAAAAATCTAGAACGGAGGAAAGAAAAATAGGGCGACTAGGGGTTCTGGAAAAGAAAGCTTCGGGGGAAAGTGTGAGGAAAGAAAAGGAGAGAAAATTGGGCGAAAGGAGAACGGCGGCTGAGAAAAATAGAGCAAAAGAAAATCAAAGGGGTGGCAGATGAGAGGAATAGAAGGAGAATTGTGAAGAAACAGAGCAAGGACTGCTCATCTGAAGAGCTGTCGGAACCGCCGCTCGCCCAAGCCACTACCAGTCCGCGTCTGCTGCTGCTTCTGTCTGCCATCGTCACCACCGCGCACAACCTCCTTGGCCGCTGCCGTTCTCTGCAACTCTAGATGAAAGCTCTCAGACGAAGTCAGATTTCGTCATCTTCCAATTCCAATTCACCGACTTCGTCTTCGTCTTCGTCATAGTTGCCGTCACCGCCGCTCGAGTAAGAGCGCTGTAAGTTGACCCTTTTCCTTTGAATTTCAGTTCCTTCCCAAGCCCCCTAAGCATGACTGCCGTGGTTTCATCTGGTGCAATTTTCTTGCTAATTGGCCTCAATCTTTGAATATACGTGCTGCAAATGATGACTGGAATTGAATTTCTTTGTTTCTAAACAATTTTGGGGCCGATTGTAGTCTCGATTGAGAACAGGTTTGCTGAAATTTTTAATGCCCATTTACTATTTGATGAAATGCCCAAACGAAATTTCAAACCAAAAGAATCAAGCTTGTGCGTTTTCTGTTTATGTTCAAGAGGAAATCTGGCCAGTCCAAAGCTGGCCAGAACCTGTGCGTTCCACCAGTTGGGAAGGGGGAAGAAGCCGAATGATTTTTTCCCGTTTTGTCATTTTCGCATCTTACAAAGTTTTAGTACGTTTTGCCATGCGAAGCTAATGGAATTTTGAAGCATCAGAAGTTGCAGAAATGTTTCACGTTCATTTGCATAAGAGGAAGAAAGCTTCTGTGAAGCCTGAATGAATAAATTTCTAAAAATTTTGCAATTGACCCAGACCTTTGATGAAATCACATTAAAGCCTGCGTAACTTCCAAATCTTGTTCAATTATGTCCCTATTTTGTTATATCTGAACACCCCAAGTTCCCCCTTTATTCTGATATGACCCGAAAAATTGGAAAAGTGAACTTACTTCTCCCTTTTAAATTTTAATCATCTTTTAATATGCATAAGTAGTCTTTTAGCTAGATTAATTCTTGTTTTTAGGTCATAATTGTGGCTTAATAATTTTAGTTGATTTTATCATGTTGGGTTCTTGTGAAAAAGGTGTTTTGGGTTGGGAGGTTATTTTACTTGGGTTTTAAGGGAGTGGGTTTGAGCTTATTATTCTGGTTTCTGGTTTGGGTTTAGAAGGTAAAAGCCCACTTTTTTGGTTGGGTTTGTTTTGTTGGAAAGTGATAGGCTGGCCCGCTTGCTTTCTTAGGGTTTTCGGTTGGGCTTAGGGGGCTTCTGGCCCAAATAAGATGCAAAATGGTCCAAGTGGCCTGTTGGGTTGTCAAGACCAGAAGCGAATTTGCAAAATGACCCTTATACTTTTCTTTAATTTTACTGTGACCCTACAAACTTTCAATTTCTTTCAATTGGGTCCTTAACTTAATTGCAAATAGGTCCCTAAACTTTATTTTTCTTTAATTTTGGCCCCAAAAGTTTGTTAATCTTTGCAATTAAGTCCCTTCTTCTTTTAACTTCTTAAATGTGGGTTGTCTACATGATTTAACTGATTCAATTCATGTTTATTTTTATCTTTTGTGATTATTTGTTAACCAAAGTGATGCCTTGACCCTTTCTTTGTTTTTTGGAGGGCAAATAAGTGATTTCATTTCATTAGGGCCCCAATTCAAGGGAGGTACACCCTGAACTCTTATTTCTTACTTTATTTGACTCTACGTGCCCTATGTGACTTTACGTGTTTGATTGCATGCCTCTTGAATGTTTTTTACTATTTTATTTATTTGTTTGCATTATTGGCTTTAGTTTTGTATATTTATTTTAGTTCAATTTTGATCATTTGAAAGGCACTTGAATGCCAAATTTGTAATAGTTAGGTATTTATTTTAATTATTTCATTTCATATTCCCCTTTTAGATTGTAGTAGGCCCCCCCTCAAATGTAATAGTTAGGGCTTGTTTGCTTTGTGTGTTTTGCATGTTTTTGTGCTATGTGTTACCGCTTTCCTAGAATTTAGCATCTCGATATGTATGTTTATATGTTATCTGAATTACGTGCTCACATGCCTACTTGCTTTAACTATGCCCATTTACTTGTATATATATGGTGAATGCAAATGTACAATATAACCGTGGCTAGTCCAATGCTAGTCATGGTTACTTATTCCCGATCGCTCACAAGTCCAATGCTTGTGAGAGAGCGTTAGTAAAGGGCTAGTCCAATACTAGACCCAATAGGGCCGTCCCTCGCTAGTACATGCTCGCATGCCCTCACTACATTTTCATGCATTTGTTAGTATTTTTACATTTTTGCATGATCATTTCCCCTTTTCCCATATTCTAAGTATGATCTTTAGGACTTTGCATTTCACTCTAGTCATTAGGGTCATTTGCTTGTTTAGTTTAAGGAGTTACCCTTCTGGTAAGGGGAATGAACGAGTTTGGCTACATATAGCCTTAGCACGCTCATTCTTTTTCTAACCAAAAGGAAAAGCAAAAGTCACGATTTAGGGTCTCCCCGTACCCGTCTTGTTTGCATTCCTCTAGGGTTCATGCATTTCATTCATCCACTATCATTTTGCACTCTCACTTTATATTCTATCCCTTTTTCCCATATTTTTCACTTCACACAACTCTTATTTTGCACATTTTTCACTTTACCACTTGCACTTTATATACTACTACTGAGCACACATGCACTTCACACTATCACTGTACATACCTCACCTTGCACACCCATTTACACACTCCCACTTACACACTTTTATCTTTCATATTTTGCTCACTTCACACAAGCTCATGTTTTCACATTGCATACATTCATTTCATTCATTTGTTCGTCATTAGCATTACTCGTGACCTCTTAGAGGGCTTATCCTTGGCTATCACAACTCATGTGATCTAGTCCGATCGAGCCTCTAAGAGATATTTGTCCCTTTTCGATTCATCATTAGATTTAGGATTGCATCCATGTTAGTCACATCCAAATGTGATACATCTTTGGCTAGAAATTAGGAAAATCATGACTAAATCATGCAACTAGCTTAGGCTAGATTGAGAGGGTGCCTTAGACATTGTCTTTGCCTTCTCTCTCTTCAACCGCGACCCCCGAACCATTTTCTCTGATTTGTCGTAGATTTTGGAGTCAATCTAAAAAGGTTTTTTTCACATTTTTAAATTCACATTTTTTGGGTGACTTGGTACACCCTAACTCGATACCAAGTGGCGACTCCTACACTCCTATCAAAACCTTTTTAGATTACTATTTTGGCCAAACCGTTGCATTTCAAAGTCCCTTGGCCTTTTTCTTTTTCACACACATCACTATTTTTCAAACCATATCTCACTCACTTATTATACTATTTTTATTAAAAAATGGGGCGCGACAGCTTGGCGACTCCACTGGGGACTTCCTAAGTGGGTCTGAACACTTGATTTAGTTATTTTTTTCCTTTTCTACCCTTTTCATGTATCGCATTTTGATGTTTAGGGTTGCATTTTTCCTTTTTTAGGATTTTTGCATTTCGCGTGTATCAACTCACTCCCTCACCCATTTGCGTACGTTTGATTTGATGGATGGATGGTTCATTTATGTTATCCCGCACTTTGCATTGCATTTGGGTGGGGGGTTATTACCCTAGAACCTTCGACTGCATCTGATGGTATAATCCCTCCCCTCAAAAGAAAAGCACCTCATACGTGCATGTATAGTTTTATTTACCCTATTTTTTTCTTTATCGTGGGCGCTATCCCACACCTCCCTGTAGGATTAGGATCGATTTCCTTAGGTAGGCGGATGGTGTGCACTGTGCCCATAGCGATGCCTAAGGGATCACTCGAGCCACCGACCGAAGGCCTTGGGAGTGATGACCCTTCGCCTTTAGGTCTGAAGGCTTGGGAGCCGAAGCCTTATCGAGTCTAGATGCATTAGTGAACCAAACCTCATGCATCCATAATAGAATTGCCTCGGGTAGAGTCGACCTTATCCTGAATTAGGGACACTAGGCACGAGGGGAGGGATTCCAACCCTCTTTCCTTATTTTTGCTTTCTATATTTTATTATTTGATTGCCACAACGTGTTATGTGTTGAACTAACTTTCCTTGTTTCTTGTCTTTTGCATTCACAAACGTCAGAAAATAAGAGGTTTGGCATGATCTTTTTTAGAACCTTACCTTTTAGATAGGTTATTGCACGTTCAAAGATTTTGGTATATTGCATATATAGAATAATTGCATATCATTCTAGCCCACCCTGGCGTATAAAGGGTCCCTTTAGGTCATGATATCGTTTAAATTGTATATTTTATTGCTTTGATAAAATGGCATCATGCATAAACCGTAGAAGGGAATGCCATTTAGGGGATCCCACGATAGGAATAAACCACCTTATGTCTCGGACAAGTAGTCCAATGAGACTTGCATGTTTATGTTTCTTGTACCTTCCAAAGGGGTAGTGCACAAGGTAAGGTAGGGATCCGATCTTCTTCCGTAATCGTAGAACGAATTTTGCACATTAGAATATGAACATCTAACAATCATTTTTTAGCCATTTATCAAAAACTGGTAAAAATCCCTTGCGGAAAGGACATTAATTTGAAGAAATTTACAAATGGTCCTTCTTTGTTGAGACGATAAACATATTGAGGCCAAATCTTGATTTTAGAAGATTCATAGACTAATGCATCGCAATGATTTTTTTTGAAACTACCAATAGGTAGACAATTCAATAAACCATCATTTCCATTCAATTCATTTGATCAAATTATCATCAAATTCATTCGATTTATTTGGTCAATTCATTCATTTTAGGACAACATCGTCAATTTTGAATAAATCATCCATTTCATTCTTTTGACCAGTTTACCATTTTTAGGGCAATCCGGTCAACTTTGAATAAATTATCAATTTCATCTAATTCATTTGACTAGTTTACCCTTTTTAGGGTAATCCGGTCTATTTTAAATAAATTGTCAATTTCATTCAACCCATTTGACCAATTAGGGTTTCAATGTCGAATTTCAAATTGGGAAACCTAGTCAATTTTGAGAAAACCATCCATTGCATCCAGCCATTTGGTCTGTTGGGGTTTTGACCCATGCTTCACTGAGAAAATTTATCAACGAATTTCATTCTCTCTGAAGGAAGTTCGTCAAGGTCAAACCGGTGCGTTTTTGCAAATTCTTGTATCGATCAAAGTGATCAATCCATTCGGACGTTGTCCTCATTTTGACAAATGTCTCTCGTCACTCCAATTGACCAAATTTTTCAAATTATTTTTCACTCAATAAGTTGATCGGATCCATCAGGTATTGTATAGTGCCTACCCTAGAGTTTGATTAATAACTCTAGGTATTTTCTTCTTTTATTTTTCCCCCTCCCCTGCATTTATAAAAGAGATTTCAATGAGGTAAAAATATTCTTTCTATATTTAATAACGATCTTGTCTAATAAATCCTGAAAATTACAAGAATTACTTGATTCTTGGGCAGGCCCTACAATGTAAATTTGAAAATTCATCTGAAAGCGCTCGTGTAAAACATTTAAGAGATTTCATTGCTCAAAGGAAAAAAGGGGGCTATTAAGAGAGAAAAGTGTGTATACATGTGTAAAGGAGTTCTTTAGAATTTTTCTCATATGTATTGCTTTTGAAAATTTTCAAACATTGGCAATAATGAAGCTTTTATTCAGACAATTATTTGTTTTGTATATACTCGTCTACATTTCATTCTTTATTGAGCTCATTAAGAGATTTCATGATGAATTTTAAGAAATAAGTTCAAATTGAGATTTTTGTAACCTCTTGCCTGAAAATTCACACTAGATTGGTGATCTGAGCTATACAATAAGAGTGTTCGAGATTAAAAGAAATCACTCAAACTGATTGGTCTGCCTCGAAATATCCAATGCAATACCTTTTCCCTTCACTGTACAATTCTTATTTTGCCCACTTCTATGGACCCCCAAAAATCAGTCACATTGATTAACAAATTGCAAATTGGGACAATTTTTGCTCGGAAAAATGGCCATTGGTTTAACCAGATTCAGTCACATCTAAGTGAAAGCAAAAATGTACATTATTCTTATTTGTTTTGAAAATTTGGAATGATATTTTAAACATTCGTTTCTCTATCTATACAGATTTTATCATTTGCTCTCCCATTTGAGCCTTTAAAAGAATAATTTCATTTTAAATAAGAGCCTTAATGATGTGACGCCCTGAAAGAATGAGTGTGAGAACCCGAAAATTTTTATATATTTTCTAGACATTATTTTCTTTCCTTGTTTATAATTTTGTACCTTTCTTCAAGATATTAATTTTCTATACATTTTTATAAAGGAATATAATTTTCAAATCATTTCCTTGATACAAGTTAGTCAATGTTAATTTTGAAGAGTATTATGAACGTGGGACCCGCTAGTGCGGTAAATGCAATATATTTTTGATAACTTGTTGGAGTTTTGTATTAAGTGATATTATTTTACAAGGTGCTAAAAGATAATTAGATGTTACCTATATGGATTAGTGTTGGAGAGACAAAAAGATAAGTTTTAAACCAAAAGGTGACAAGTGTCACCATCCAATTCACCCTTGGACTTTTGACCAAGATATTTATACGTTCTTAAAGCTAATTTTGATCAAAATATCTCTTCATTTTAGCTCCTCTTGGCCGACTCTCTCTCTACAAGAAAAGAAAAGAAAGCTCTCAACTTGTTTCTTCAATTTCTTGCTTGGATCTAGCAAATCAAACCGATAAAACTTCAAATCACTTCATAAAATCCCTTTGCTAAGTGGTCTTGAGGTAGTTGGTGAAGTGGGTTGAGAAACAAAGATGCTTAGTTGCCTCTTTTCTTGAGGTTCCAAGGTGAGTAGCTAATGGATTCCTTCTTTGGTCTTGCTAATGTCAAATTAATGGTTTGTGTTGGGTTAAAGATGTGATTTTATGAAGATTTCATGGATTAAAGTGAAGTTAGTTAAATTTCTGATTTTTTTTGGGATTTTTCTGTTTTCATATGATGATTATGGTTGGCTTTGGATTGATGGCTCTAAAGTGTGTTAAATGGATCCCTTGTGCATCAATTACGGTTATTTGCGGAAAATTTCTGGTTTGATACGAAATTCCAGGTTTAGGGTTTGAATCTGCCATGTTAGGGCATGTTAGGTTAAAACATGAAAGTTGTAGAAAATGGTGTTAACTATCTGCCTACAAAATTTGAGCTCGATCAGAGCACTGTAGCATGTGAAATGACCGAAATACCATTGACTGTCCATGAACACTGTTTCGCGCCCAGATTTCTGTTTTCGTGGAAATTTTCATTTTCGACCCTGATATTGCATGATTGGGCCTTGGAGGTCTTCATAAGAATTGTAGGTTTATGTCTTGTCTTCGAAACGACATAAGATTCGTTTCAATCCGATAAGTGTAGCTTCAGTTATGGATATTGTGCCGAAAGGTGTATTTGATAGTCTATGATGTGTAAGTGATTGATTTGAGATGAAATGGTGTTGCTTGTAGGATGGAAAAGTAAGGAAATGTAGGAGAAATGCTGTCCGATCTTTGAAAGCATTTGATTGCTTTGAGTTTGAGTTGAAGGCGTTGGACTTGATCGAGGAAACTGTCCATGATGGATGAGGTTCATGAGCCGTGGTTGGTGAGTGATCTCCAAAACTATTGCAAAGTTACTTTTGAATGTTTTCTTGCATTGTTACTCAATTGCATATCATGTGTGCGCGCATGTGAGTCCATAACATGATTTGGCTCAAATGAGTTCTTGGGAATTCGTGTGCTTAGATCCAACGTCTCCACTATCTGTTTACTAGTTATTTGGAGCACGATGGCTCCTCATTCCTGTTTATCTGTTATCTGATCTATTTAAGCGTTGGATGTTTAAGTGCAATGATTTCACTGGCTCACCAGAGCAAAAATACGTATCATCGAAATGCATTATTGTGAAATATATTTGATTACTGATTTTATTGGTTACTCACTGAGCTTTTAGCTCACTCCAAAAATATTTTATTCCCCTCCACAGGGCTCGTGGCGAAGGAAGGCTTGTAGTACTTATTCACGTGACTGGATGGGATATATCTTGTACAGTTGGATTTGGAATCATTTTATGTATAGTTTGGGGAATTGTTTCCGCTTCGCTTATGACATGTAATTATTAGAGAATTTGATGTAATATTTGAGATTTATATTGTAATTTGTTTGAGGACTGTAGGGAGTGAGTGAATGAGTCCCGGCGAGAGCTGGGCAGGCGGCCCGCCGAACCCTCTGGTTCGCTTTAGGGGGAGGTGGGGCTGTCACAGTTGGTATCAGAGCTTAGGCTTCAGATCTCTGTAGTGTATCCTAGGCTTGAAGTTTAGGATGCCGGACTGTGGGTTTGATTTGAAATATCAGTGCTTCTTGTATGATTGAAAGGCGGACAAGTAGGTGTTATTTGACTCTTAGTGTTTGCTTGGAATGCTTGAGTGATTCTTGCGGGATGTCTTGACTTGATTGGTACAAGATGGAATGTCGAGAACGACATTCTTTTAAGGAGGGGAGTTTGTGACGCCCCGAAAGAATGAGTGTGAGAACCCGAAAATTTTTATATATTTTCTAGACATTATTTTGTTTCCTTGTTTATAATTTTGTACCTTTTTTCAAGATATTAATTTTCTATACATTTTTAAAGGAATATAATTTTCAAATCATTTGCTTAATACAAGTTAGTCAACGTTAATTTTGAAGAGTATTATGAATGTGGGACCCGCTAGTGCGGTAAATGCAATATATTTTTGATAACTTGTTGGAGTTTTGTATTAAGTGATATTATTTTACAAGGTGCTAAAAGATAATTAGATGTTACCTATATGGATTAGTATTGGAGAGACAAAAAGATAAGTTTTAAACCAAAAGGTGACAAGTGTCACCATCCAATTCACCCTTGGACTTTTGACCAAGATATTTATACCTTCTTAAAGCTAAATTTCATCAAAATATCTCTTCATTTTAGCTCCTCTTGGCCGACTCTCTCTCTACAAGAAAAGAAAAGAAAGCTCTCAACTTGTTTCTTCAATTTCTTGCTTGGATCTAGCAAATCAAACCGATAAAACTTCAAATCACTTCATAAAATCCCTTTGCTAAGTGGGCTTGAGGTAGTTGGTGAAGTGGGTTGAGAAACAAAGATGCTTAGTTGGCTCTTTTCTTGAGGTTCCAAGGTGAGTAGCTAATGGATTCCTTCTTTGGTCTTGCTAATGTCAAATTAATGGTTTGTGTTGGGTTAAAGATGTGATTTTATGAAGATTTCATGGATTAAAGTGAAGTTAGTTAAATTTCTGATTTTTTTGGGATTTTTCTATTTTCATATGATGATTATGGTTTACACTAACGAATCTCCCAAAATAAACCGATTGCTAACACAACATTAACTTCAGAGATAACAGCATCTGAAGATAGCCAAATATCAGAATTAGGGTTTACACTTTTCCAACTTCAAGTGGCAACCCCAAAACAAAACTATATCGTTTAATTCAAATACATTACAAACCGCAAAATGAAGTAATAAAGTTCAAATACATTCATAAGGAAATATAAGTAGCTCAGATTTCTCAAACTTCAAGACCTGTCAAGGAAAACAAATAAACGTGGGGTGAGCTAAAGCTCAGTGGTGCCCCAAACATGCAATCAAATAAAACAAAGAACACGTATTGATTTCAACTGAAGTAAACAAATAGGAAAGCGTATAACAGCACAAGGTAGGATACAGGGTCTCTCAGGAGCCATTTTCCGCGCTTGATCAAAATTTACCGTAGTTGACCCTCCGTCAACTCTCACTACTTACGGTCCATGTAGAACTCCTTATTTTACTTAACTCCGGCCACCGAACATACCCCAGCTCCGGGCCCGCACGACAAGATAGATGAGAGCGGTAGTACTCGAGTATACCCCCTGGATAAACTAGTCGAGAGATTCACCCAACGACGTCACGTCCAACACTTATAGACTAGTCGAGGGATTCACCCAACGACTTTACGTCCGACACTTATAGACTAGTCGAGGGATTCTGTGACAGCCCCACCTCCCCCTAAGGCGAACCAAAGGGTTCGGCGGACCGCCTGCCCAGCTCTCGCCGGGACTCAGTTGATCACTTCCATCCTCTAGCAAAAACCAGATCCAGCCCGTACGAAAAATATGGCAATGATCCAAAAACTTAAACGACTTATATACATTACCATCTCAAAAGAAGTACAACCGTCGAATATACAAAGGTTCCAAATCCACCATACAACTAGCCCGTGCCAAGCACTAGGGCGAGAACCATTACAAGAAAAAAAATCAAAAGCTAGACCAGCTAGTCTATACATATCTCTCGTCCTTGCGTGCCTTCCCCTGTTAAGGAAAACAAAACTAAAGGGATGAGCTAAAAGCTTAGTGAGGTCCCGGACACATAATAAAACAATCAATCCAATATACTAACATGGCATATCACTACTTCACGAAACATTTACAATGGAAAGCGATAAAACATTCATGAAAAGGATACGGCTCACAGGGAGCAATTCATTCGATCATTCATTCGTTCTCCTGACATTTCCCCTTATTCCTCCAATCATTTGAAAATTTCATTTTGGGAATAAACCCTCGTTCGTTCGTTCATTCGTTCATTTCATTCACCCTCTCCTGGACATAGTCCAGGCTCCACCAACCTCCACCAACCTACAAAGGTAATACTCGAGTATACCAAAACGTTCACCCAGGTCACCATATCGCCCGACCGAGTCCGCTTCTGGCTCGAGTCGATCGGTAACAAGGGGCAGTGGCCAGTTCAGCCAAAAGGCTTACATTCATGCACAACTAGCATTTCAATTATTAAATCCTTGAAAATTGCACAGTTATTTAGGTCGAGTGCGATAAAGTACACCCTCTCCTAGAAAGCTCGTTTTGGAAATCAATAAAAGAACTTAACACGTTATCAATCAATAATACAAGTTATGAAGTCAAGAAGCATTTAACAAACAAGGAACACTCACCTAACTATGCAAAATAACGTGCAAAATATCCTTCTGGATAGTATCCTTAATCACCGAGAAAACCTAAGATTCAACGAGAAAGAATATAGCACAACCAATTAGGTGAAATCGAAGAAACCCAATAAAGAATGAGTAAAACGCATAAAAATGACTTTAAAGCGAAACGGGGCATTTGGACTGATGGACGGAAATATCTAGGGTTTCATAAACCAAACGCAAAACTAAACTAAAAAGGGTTATAAAATTTTGCGGCAAAAAGCACTTGGACCAAAGACAAGTCGGAATCCAACTAGCCTTCAAGTAAAATTTCGACAGCAAATCCCTTGTGTTTACCTATTTTCCAGCCATTAATGGCTTCATATTTCCTCAAATCAGTCCCAACATCTCATACAAATAATTTCATCTCCAAAAGCCGTTCACTAGGCTTAAAGTCATTCAAGTACGGAGGTTAGCTAGGAAAATGACCGGAAATGAAAGTCAAACCCTAAAAGAAGCACAATAAGACTCAATTACAAGTCATAAACCAAGGCCAAATACTACCGAAAGAGAGTTCCATAAGCATACATAAGCATTAAAGGAAACCAGAAAAATCCGGAAAAGATTTAGCTTTAACCCTGAAAAAACAGTTTTTGACATCATTTTGCGGTAATGGCACCAAAGGCACAACGAGTATCGGATGAAGGTGTAAGACCCACTGTTCCGAAGCTAAGAGATAGGGCTACAATGTTCCAAAAGGCAACTCTGTCCAGTTTCGAGTGTAACCAGGTAAAAAATGCAAGATACTACACCAGAACCGGAAAAACAGATTCACAAAACGCACTCTGGTGTAAACATCATAAAACAGGCTACCGAAGTCCAAATCCAGAAATTCCAAAGCCAGACGAAAGCTAAGGAACAGGGCTACATTTTATCCGAAGACCTCAACAACCAATTCGGAAGCATTCTCAACCAAAATAACCCATTACAGACGCACTTCTCAATTTCGGGTAAAACCAGGACAGCAAGGGTAATTTCGACTTTTCTCAAGCTACGCTACTCCGATTGACCTGAAATTTTTCAGGCACCTCTAAAATATCATTCCCTACAACTTTCATGTTTTATTCCAAGGCCAATTCGGCCTCTAACTAGGAGCTACAAAACCGGGCAGAATGTTCTTCATAAAAACCCTAACTTGTCAATTTTTCTTCCAAACAGAAATTGGTTGTAATTACCCACTTTTTCCACCTCCTAGAGTCATTATATACCATTTCCAATCATCATAGATAGCCACACAATCATGTTCCTATTAAAACAGAAAATCACCAATAAATAAAAAACTTCACTAATTCAACCACAAATCAAGATGTAATCCATAATATTGCATCTTCTACCACCACTAATCATGATTTAAGCATCAATAAAGGAAGGAGGGTGGTTCTTCACAACTCACCTTAGAAACAAGAGAGAGAGAGCAATAGGTCTTCTTAGCTTTCCAAATAACTCCACAAATCAACTCACTAACACTAATTGAAGAGGTTTTATGGAGAAATTGCAAGTTTCAATGGTTGGTTGGATGGATTTGAGCTAAATGGAAGCAAAACTTGAAGAGTTTCTTTCTTTCTTTTTGAGAGAGAGATTCGGCCAAAGAGGAGAGAAAAATGGTGAATTTTTGGTTAATTTTGTGATTTATTTGGTCAATGGTAAGAAAAGGAATAGTAGTCTTACAAGTCACTCCAATCAAATGGTGACACTTGTCACCTCATTTAATGCTTGCCTAACTTTTGTCTCCCTCATACCAATCCACTTAGCATCCTCGACTTATCTCTTAACACCCGATAAATTAATTCCAGTATCCAACACTTAACCTAGTAGGCCGAATTTTTCCGAACTTTTCGTACTAGTGGGTCCCACGTCCGGTATACGCTCTTAATTTCTCAAAAAACTATTCGATACTAGAAAATCATCTAAAAACTATAGTTACTCATAAAAATTATTTTCCGAATTTTTCAAATAAATAAAATGTGGAAAAACGTGCAATTAAAAGAAAAAAATAAAACCTAGTACTTAAAAACAAATTACGGGGTCTCACAGATTCACCCAACGACTTTACGTCCGACACTTGATTTTTATAGACTAGTCGAGGGGTTCACCCAACGACTTTACGTCCAACACTTGATTTTTATAGACTGGTCGAGGGTTCACCCAACGACTTTACGTCCAACACTTGATTTTTTTTATAGACAGGTCGAGGGGTTCACCCAACGACTTTACGTCCAACACTTGATTACCAGGTCAGGATAAGAGGCCCTCCCACCCTTAAGGTGTGGTACATTCCCCTGCCTAGTAATTTAGCACTTAGCAAGCGCAAGCAAGATATTCACGAAAAACACTTCAAGCAAGTCACCACTCGAAAGGCTAGTGTGATAAAGTACACACTGCTCACTTCGATGGATCAGCAATCATTTTTGGCAATTATCACATAACGAGTAGATAAAGCACTTTAACCAAATAGTCATAAAACAGGCAGGGACACTCACCTAGGAGTGAAGCTCAAAGGTCAAGCTGGGAATCAAAATCCGTGTCCTTGCTAAACCCCAAAATACCAAATTTTAAAACTATAAATTGGCTATACCAGCTCTAGGGTCACGTAGGGAAATTATTCGCATGTATGACTGATTTATTTTCTTGAAACAAGTCGACAAACCATGTAGTATTAAAACTAGTAAAATACTTTGTAAAGTTTCCTTAATATTACTTTTCTTGTAAAAGTGTTACTAGAACTAATTTACGTGAAATAATGTTTCTTGTCGAACAAGCTTTCTACGCTTTTAGCTAACGTTAGTAAAAACTCACATTTTGAAGCTTCTCCTATAAACAGCTAGCCAAGGACAAATCTTAAAGAAAGAAAAGGAAGTAAAACAAGACTTAGGGTTTTAAAAGCTAGAAAAATTATTTTCTAGAACTATTAAGGCTAGTTTAAGCTAAACGAAAATTGTCGGGTTGGCAAAAATTAGGCAAAATACTAAATACCGAATTTTATCGTTTAATACTAGCGTAAAAATATTTTTGATTAGCTTGATCAAAATTGCTCGAGTTCACAGGGTCGAAACGACTTTCACAATTTCGATCCCATTTCGAAATCACATTATGGCTCAATTTGTCGACATGGTAAAATCACATTTCAAATAGCAAATCACTAGGGCTTCTTCAATCATTAGCCCTATATTTCAACAGATTCATTACTGCTAGAAAAGTATAACAAGTGACCAAGGCTTCGTCAATCATTAGCTCTTGGTTTTGGCAAGCTCATATCACATCTCAACTTAATCAAAATAAACATAAGGCCTCCAAGCAATTCCAGCAGTTTAATTTCATCAACTTTAACACTTATATAAAATCATTCAAATGGCCAAAATTATCCATTCCAATACCGATAACTTCATCGCAACATTACAGTCATAATAAAATCAAATTGTCACTCCAAAATGCACATGCAAGACCCTTTGAATATAGCTTGAAGTGAAATCAATGAACATAAGATATTTTACAGCTCGAAACAGCATTTTTAGAACTAAAATTCGCCAAAAGAAATCTGGAAAATTCCTTTACTACCTCTATCACTCTTGAAAATTTTCCAGGTCTACACTTCAACATTTTTGATTAAATCCTCCAAAATATCAAATGTTTCGTAGCTAAACAACTTACACAGCTTAAAATACACATTTTTCATGCATTTCAAAACCATTATACTCCAAGAAAAAAATATTCAAAAATCAACCTATGAATTCCGGAAACGAATTAAAATTTTCAGCTCAATCTCTTGGTTAACTAAATTTTCCAGCAGCCATTGATCTTATATTAAAGTTTTCCTTGGCTAAATTAGTGCGTTAAGTGCTCCATTTTGGCATGCAAACACTTAGCTAATTAATTAGAATATCTAGTTCGGAAATCAGATTCGATCAACAACACAAATCATCTAAAATTTCCAGAAATGGTTTCAGCTGTCTCGGATAAGGTTGCATGCGACATTTTTCTGTTTCATTTTTTTTTTCTTCTTTAGCCGAGGTGTTTAGTTGCATGCAAAGCTTGAACACTGGGTTATTAACAAGCTAATCATAGCTATAAGTTCAGATTACTCCTATTAACAAGATTAAAGCTGTGTTTCTGAATCATCCCACGGTAAATTCCATTTCCGCCAACATAGATTTTTTTCTTGGCTTTTAATATCATCGGCTGATCACATAAACTCGACATGCAAGTCTTAATCTTCTTGTTTTTACTTAGCTAATCACAATTTCAGGTTCAGATTACCAAAATAAAATAAATTGAAACCTACATTTCTTAATCACTCTCGACAAAATTCCATTTTCAGCGCACATCAGATTTTTCTCTCCTAAATCATCATCCGAACGATTAAGATCAACATGCAAGCTCTGATACAGCTTATTCTATCAGTAAATAGCTAATCTAAGTTTCGAATTTACCTCAGCTAGGAACTCAGCTCACGCACAAGAAAGCCGTGAAATTTTTCTCTCGGCTCGCGCACGCTGTTTGGTCCTGGTTTTCGGGTTGCAGCTGGAATGGTGTTGCGATGAAGATGATTACAGTTGGTTGAGGGTAAAGGGTGCAGAAGGAACGCATGCAAGGCCTCTCCCTTTCTTCCCTCAGGCTTGCGGACAGAAACAGAAAAGATTGCAGCTCGCGGTTTTCTCTTTTTTCTTTTCCTTATTCTCGGATGCAGAAGACAGCTCCCTCTCGCGGTCGTTAATCACGAGGTGAAGTGTTGTGGAGTGATGATGCTAAGCTGTGATAGTGGAGAGAAATGTTGTTGTGTTCTGAGGTGTGGTGGTGGAATGGAGTCGCGGTTTTTGAAGAGAGGTGAAGTGTTGAAGTGGAGAATGTTTTTCATTCGGCCAAATGGAGTGATGGTGTCATAAGGTTGTCCGAAAATGGTTTTGGGTTGCATGGTAGTTTTGTGGGGTAGTGGAGGGTAGTTTAGTCATTTCACATTTTCACCAATTATCTCCTTGAGTCCTTAGTTCTAATCAAATTCAAAGTTTACCCCAAAAGTGATTTAAACACCTAATAATATCCTAATCTTGCTAAGATTCAATTATCGAAATCCTTACGTCCTAAGTATACTTAGGATACTTGTATCGTTTTTGTCTAAAATTTATCGATTGCATCTTAATACTAAGGTTTCTATTTACACTTAACCTTATTCGGGAATAAAATTAGCTATCAAAATTTAAGGGATTTATTTTTAAGGAATAAACTTAATATAACTCAAGAATTATTAATTTAGTGTAGCAAGGCTAAGTAATTTAATAGTTTAGCACAATTATATTATTTTGCACATGAAAATTATTTCTACGCACTTATTTAAAAACAGTTAGATTTAATGCTAAAATTTATTAAGGAATTACAAATGCAAAATGAAATATGCACTAATATTTATATATACATTTTCAGGGTTCTCACATCCTCCCCTCCTTACAATGAATTTTGTCCTCAAAATTCACATTTTCTAGAGAAACAAATCGGGATACTTTTTCTGCATTTCTTCTTCTAACTCCCAAGTTGCTTCTCCGGAAATCCAAAGTTCCAACACTTTTGCTCTGCACTCAAGCTTAGCATGGTGATGGGCTATAAAATTCATTCCTATAATAACATCATAACCTTTTATGTCCAATCTGATTAGATCCACTAGTATTATATGCCCTCCGATCCAGAATTCGTAATTATTATAAGTTAAGCTACTGATTATATTCTTATTACCCATTGGTGTTTTAACTTCAAGGTCAAGGGTAATCTAACAGGTTTGACATTAATTCCGGACGTAAAAGTTGGGTTCACAAATGAATGAGTTGCACCAGGATCAATTAACACTCTAGCTAATTGATGAGAAATGGGAAGAGTACCTTCCACGACTTCCGAAGAATCAGGTACAGGTTGGTCATCTATAGCGTAAATCCTGTCAGGAACTTTCGGCCTATTCCCTCTAGAGTTGGCTGGTCCAGCATTCAGGGAATCATCGTCTTGTATTTTCGGGCAACCGGCAATTTGGTGCTCGCTACTTCCACACTTCAAGCACTTTCCTTGCTTCCTCCAGCAACCGGCCTCGGTATGTCCAGGTTTCTTGCAATACCCACAAGTTCCCTGGAAAGTTATCGCACGACTTCCTTGCGAGGCGTTCCTAGGTTGACCTCTTCCGTTTGGTCCCCCGCTAGCTCCATTATTTCTACCCCCTGCATTTCTATTCCCAGCTCCTCTTGCTAGAGCGCCTCGCGGTGCTCCAGAACTAATCACTCCACTCGTTCCTCGACCTACTTTGGCCGGTGGAGCATTTCCATAAGTCGGCTCCCGACTACTTCTAGAGGCAAATCTTTTCTTAGCTTGAAAAGATTTCACTTGGGCTTTGGCTACTTCCACTCGTTGGGCTCCCTCGACAGCGTCGGCAAACGTGTCTATCCGCACGGCAGCTAATCCTTCCTGTATTTCCACGTTCAGTCCCTGCACAAATCTCCTTACGCGTCTTTGCTCCGTAGCTATCAATTCAGGAGCAAAACGGGACAGTTTGGTGAACTGGACTTCATATTCGGCGACACTCATCGCCCCTTGCCTACATTTAATGAAGTCATCCTCTCTCTTCTCTTGGATGAGAGGTGGAAGAAATTTGGCGTTGAACTCCCTTGTGAAGTTCGCCCAAGTTCTCGGAGTATGGTTCCTATCCCAATTAACCCTCACTAAGTTCCACCAGGAGCGAGCAGCTCCCTCAAATTGGAATGCGGCGAAAGTCACTTGTCTTTCTTCCGCGAAGTTTAAGGCTGCGAAGATGTCAGAGACTCTCTCCCACCAGCCTTCGGCTATCTCCGGTTCGGGTCCTCCATAAAATTTGGGAGGTCCGAACTTTAGAAATCTTTCTAATGCCCGATCCTCAGAATCGGCTGGGCCTCCTTGGTGATGCACTGGTCCAGAGGCTTGGTGTTCAGTCAAGCGCTCTAAGACATCAGTGATCCGATTAATTGCGGTGGCCACTTGATCTCTAGCCACTCCCTCTTGCCCTTGGTCTTGATTGACCTCAGGTTCCCTATCACCACCCGCTTCCGGGTGTTGCCTAGTAGGTCTCCCACGTCCCCTTCCAATTACTTGGCGATCCATTGCCTAAATTATGCCTATTATTGGAAAGTAAAGCATTTAGGCGAGAATAGAAATATTTATTATATTATTATTCTTTTTGTAAGTAAAATCAATATGAGAATTGAGAAAAAGGATAGTTAATTAGTCATGTAACTTATTCAACTATATCATGTATTCAAATTGCTCAAATCACAATATTCCTATCTTATTTTTATTCGATTCATATATATATATTGCACTATTCTAGGATATTTCTAAATTCTTAAGAAATTTTTTTTTTCTATTCAACATTATAACAAGGTAGACGTGTAATCATCAAATTTCATACACACAATATGAGTCACATTGTGAGAACCCGTAAAACCCTCATTATTTTCCTAGGGTTTATTTCCCCTTAATTGCATGTTTTCTGCATTTTCTGGCTTAGAAATATTTTCTTAGTGGATTTTATGAGCAATTATAGTTTTAAGATGATTTTTCTAGCATTGGTGAATTTTTAGAAAATTAAGAGCGTATTTTGGACGTGGGACCCACTAGTGCGAAAAGTTCGGAAAAATTCGGCCAATAAGGTTAAGTTTCGGATACTGTGAAAAATTTATCGGGTGTTAAGAGATAAGTAGTGTGTGTGAAGTGATTGATGTGAGAGAGAAAAGAAAGATAGGAATGCATTTAATGAGTGTGACAAGTGTCACAATCTCATTGGTTGGACTTTAAGAATTACTATTCAATTTCTTGACTTTTTTGACCAAAGGATTAAATATCAAAAATTCACAAAATTTCCTCATTTTTCTTTCTCCTTGGCCGGCTCTCTCTCACTCTCTTGCAAGAAGAAGAACTCTTCAATCTTCAAGCTTTCTACTAGCAAATCATCTAAATCAACCAAATAAACAAGATTCCACTCCATAAAATCCTACCTTCTAGTGCTAGTAAGGGTTGTAGTGAAGTTGTTTTGAAGAGCAAAGGTGTCCACAATCTCTCTTTCCCTTGTTTCTTGGTAAGTGATGCTACAACCTCTCCCCTATACCTAATGATGGTTATATTATGCTTAATGGTGGCATGAGTGAAGGAATATATGATTTGTTTCTTGATTTGGCTTGTTTTGGTGAAGTTTTTATTTTATTGGGAATTTTTCTGGTTTAATAGGATCTTGATGTTGGGGGCTTGTATGATGAATTGTAATGGTTGGAAATGACTCTAGTGGGTGTGAATTGTTGTTAAATGCAACCAATTTGGAATTTGAAATGAAATGTGAAAAGTTAGGGTTCTTGAACCCCTATTCTGTCCGAAAATTTAGGTCATAGCTAGAGGCCGAATTGGACTTTCCTCAAAACAGGAAAGTTGTAGCTATTGATGAGTTTAGTGTGCCTACAAAATTTCAGGGCAATTGGACTAGTGTAGAGTGAGTTATGCCGTTTTTACTGTTGCTGTTTTTGGTGCACAGAATGTCCGAACTGCGATAGAAATTGCCTGTTTTGACTGGAATTGGTTTGGATTTTGAAGTTGGTGTCTTCTGATGAAATACAGCTGGATGTCTTAGCTATCATATACCTTTGGAATTTCGGCATTTGGACTTGTATGGACTGAGATATACCGATTACAGTTTTCTGTGTTTTGCAAACCTGTTTTGGGAATTCTAGTATAGTATTTCGCATTTTCGACCTAGTTAAGCTAGGAACTGGATTGAGTGACCTTCTACATTGTTGTAGCCCTGTTTCATAGCTTCGAAATGGTGTGGTCTTACACCCCCATCCGATAACCGTAGAGAATTTTACACCATTACCGCATAATAAGGGCAAAACAGTTTTCTATTTGGGGCCAAGACTAAGGCCATTTTCTAATTTCTGGTTTGCTATTATGCTCATTTATGCATATGAAACCCTATTGGGGTTGTGTTTAGCATTGCTATATGACTCGTTATCGAGTCTCATTGCATTTGTTGCGTGATTTTAGGGCGTGACGGTGGTGCACAACGTTCTTTTGACTAAAGTGTTTGAAACCACATTGTGCTAGCTTGGTGAGTGTACTACTCACTTATGTGCTATTACATGGCTTTGATCTTTGTACTTGAGATGTTGAATGTTGATTGATCCAGGTGAGAGTGTACTTTATCACTTTCACATATTGTTCCGCATGTTATTGGAAAGTTATATGAAATGTTATATGAAATGAAATACATGACTTCAAATATTATCCATGAGCTCAACCCCATTGGTTATTGATTGAATCGAGCCGGCGAGGGCTTGGTCGTGCCAATTAATGTGCCTTGGGGCAACATCACAGGGAATCTTGTAGTATGAGAGACTCTTGATTCCGGTTTACTCGAGTAATACCACAATGCATGCGTTTGGATTTCGGGCCCGGTTGAGGAATGTTAGGAGGAAGGGAATGGAAGTTAAGAGGAGTCTACGGTTGGTTACCTTTCAGACATTGACGGAGAGTCAATGAGACCTGATCAAGAATTTAAACGAGGAAAAGGGCTCTTGAGAGCCACCCGTATCCTTTTATCCTCATTATTAATGTGTGGCTTTATTTATTTTGGTAAATTGGACTGTTAAGCTTGATGTATCCATGAACTTGGTTGCTTGAGTTGTATTCTCACTGGGCAATTAGCTCACCCCGTTCCTTTTGTTTTCCTTACAGGAATATGACTCTTTTGGAATGAATTTTGATAAATGGTTGCCAAATGAACTAGATGAATGACTCTTTTGTATTGTATATAAAATGGGACCCTAAATGTATCATTAGGGCCGTTTTCACTTTTGTTTTGGCAAACCATATATGTAGTGACTTTTGTATCACTTTTAAATGTCATTTTGGTTTGTAAAGGCTAAATGTTATGGGGTATATGTAATTCGATGTTTGGATGGGTTCGGACGAGTCGGTTACTATTCATGGCCGACTCCGGATTTCATTTTCTTTTATTTTGGGTTATTTTGCCCTTTTGCCTTATTTGCGCGCGTTATAAGTTCCGGAACGTGATAGATCGCTCTATACTGCACCGTTAGTCCTGGCGAGAGCTGGGCAGGCAGTCCGCTAACCTCTTTGGTTCGCCTTAGGGGAAGGTGGGGCTGTCACAGGTGGTATCAGAGCCACTTCGCGTGGTCTCTGCGCGGAGTGAGCCTAGGGCCAAGTGGTGTTATGGTCCTGATTTCATGGAGATGTCTAAGTGCTCGTTTGAGCGTAGGTTATGAATGGGGCATGTTATAAGTGTAAAAATCTTTCTTATGCAACTTGAGGAAGATAGATATGTATGTCGGGTAGGAATCTATAATATGGATGATTTACGCTTGGGACCGGCCGGCTCGAGTTGTGAATTATCCTAAATGAGATTCTTGCGCCCGGATACGGAAGAGACGAGAGTCTAGGTTAGAAAGAATGGGGCGAACTAGAAATTGCGATTCTATGGATGATTTTATATGTACTTGACTGACTGTTCTGTATACATGTTGATACTGTTATGTGTTCTCTGTATATGTGTTATGTGCTTAAATGCTCGACGAGGGAGTGAGTAGTTATTTGTTCTTGTTTACTTGTTCCTGTTTCGGGCTGCGAAAAGGAGGGGTTAGGTGCCCATTGCCCATTAACAGTATATTTATTTTGTGACCTAGATCGACTTAGATTGTATGGACGGTACACGTAGTGGACGGGGCCGTGGGCGCGGGAATAGGCAACCTACGCCAGACCGGGGTACTGGAGAAACCTCCTCTGGACCCCATCCTGAACCGAGAGTTGACCCTAATGTACAGATAGCTGCCGCTATGCAGCAAATGACAAACCTGTTGGCACAAGTGGTGCAGCAACAAGGCCAGAATCCAAACCCTAATCCTGGAAACCCTGGAAACCCTGGCAATCATGTTGAGAGCGAAGACAGAGCTCTGGAACGATTTCAAAAGTTTGCCCCACCCAAGTTCATCGGGGGACCTGATCCGGATGTTGCCGAAAGGTGGCTCGAAAAGATGGTCGATATTTTTGCCGCCCTGCACTATACCGAAGAACGGCAGGTGACTTTTGCCGTTTTCCAGCTGGAAGAGGCGGCCCGCTCCTGGTGGAATGTCATTCGGCAAAAATGGGAGAGGGAACAAACGCCCAGGACTTGGGTAAATTTTATGAGGGAGTTTAACGCGAAATTCTTCCCTCCTCTGGTTCAGGAAAGGAAGGAAGATGAGTTTATCCGACTCCGCCAAGGAGCTCAATCGGTGGCAGAATACGAGAGCCAGTTCACCCGCCTGTCCAAATTTGCGCCTGAGTTGATTGTGACGGAGCAACGGCGAATTAGGCGTTTTATCCAGGGCCTAAACGTGGAGATTCAGAAGGACCTCGCAGTGGCTCAAATCAATGCTTTTAGCGAGGCCGTTGAGAAGGCCCAACGGGTAGAGAGTGCCAGATTGCAAGTAAGAAATTTCCAGGCGAAAAAGCGAGGATTTCCTGGAAATAATTCGGGGCAGGGGAATGAGAGTACCCCTTCCAAGTTTGGGCGAGGAATTGGGGAAGAAAGGGTACCGGGAGTGTCACGAGAGAGCCCGTCACGAGGCAGCCAGTTGGGGAGAGGCCAGAGAGGAGGCTCGGCTTCTGCAGCACGCGGACCTTGCGGGTATTGCGGAAAGTCGAATCATTCTGAAGACAATTGCTGGAAGAAAGGAGGCAAATGTCTGCGTTGTGGAAGCGCAGACCACAAGCTTGCTACCTGCCTACTTATGACGCAAGAAGGAAAGGGAGCTCAAACTATGTCAAAGACCAACACGGGACCGGATAAGGGGAATGGGACGAAACCCAAAGTAGCAGCTCGAGTGTATTCACTGGAGCCACAACAGGTCCCCGATTCTCCTGAGATTGAGGAAGGTACGATTGTGGTATTTTTACGGAAATATTAGTAGATCCCGGTGTTACTCATCCATTTGTCAGTCCCAATTCTGACGGACGAAATGGATATCACGCCTACCTGAAAGTAGTAATCCTTTGGGGAAAATCATCGTTTGACTCTTGGTATGGTTTGTAAGGATCGCAGGGTTTGGGTAGGAGAGAGAATAGTGTTCGCGAAGAAAAAAAAAATCATGGGATAGAAAAGGCTACCTGGGAGGTGGAAAAAAAAAACAATACCTTGAGCTATTTGTGAACCATGATAAGGAATTTCGAGGACGAAATTCTTTTAAGGGGGAGAGAGTGTGAGAACCCGTAAAACCCTCATTATTTTCCTAGGGTTTATTTCCCCTTAATTGCATGTTTTCTGCATTTTCTGGCTTAGAAATATTTTCTTAGTGGATTTTATGAGCAATTATAGTTTTAAGATGATTTTTCTAGCATTGGTGAATTTTTAGAAAATTAAGAGCGTATTTTGGACGTGGGACCCACTAGTGCGAAAAGTTCGGAAAAATTCGGCCAATAAGGTTAAGTTTCGGATACTGTGAAAAATTTATCGGGTGTTAAGAGATAAGTAGTGTGTGTGAAGTGATTGATGTGAGAGAGAAAAGAAAGATAGGAATGCATTTAATGAGTGTGACAAGTGTCACAATCTCATTGGTTGGACTTTAAGAATTACTATTCAATTTCTTGACTTTTTTGACCAAAGGATTAAATATCAAAAATTCACAAAATTTCCTCATTTTTCTTTCTCCTTGGCCGGCTCTCTCTCACTCTCTTGCAAGAAGAAGAACTCTTCAATCTTCAAGCTTTCTACTAGCAAATCATCTAAATCAACCAAATAAACAAGATTCCACTCCATAAAATCCTACCTTCTAGTGCTAGTAAGGGTTGTAGTGAAGTTGTTTTGAAGAGCAAAGGTGTCCACAATCTCTCTTTCCCTTGTTTCTTGGTAAGTGAGGCTACAACCTCTCCCCTATACCTAATGATGGTTATATTATGCTTAATGGTGGCATGAGTGAAGGAATATATGATTTGTTTCTTGATTTGGCTTGTTTTGGTGAAGTTTTTATTTTATTGGGAATTTTTCTGGTTTAATAGGATCTTGATGTTGGGGGCTTGTATGATGAATTGTAATGGTTGGAAATGACTCTAGTGGGTGTGAATTGTTGTTAAATGCAACCAATTTTGGAATTGGAATGAAATGTGAAAAGTTAGGGTTCTTGAACCCCTATTCTGTCCGAAAATTTAGGTCATAGCTAGAGGCCAAATTGGACTTTGCTCAAAACAGGAAAGTTGTAGGTATTGATGAGTTTAGTGTGCCTGCAAAATTTCAGGGTAATTGGACTAGTGTAGAGTGAGTTATGCCGTTTTTACTGTTGCTGTTTTTGGTGCACAGAATGTCCGAACTGCGATAGAAATTGCCTGTTTTGACTGGAATTGGTTTGGATTTTGAAGTTGGTGTCTTCTGATGAAATACATCTGGATGTCTTAGCTATCATATACCTTTGGAATTTCGGAATTTGGACTTGTATAGACTAAGTTATAGTAATTACAGTTTTGTGTGATTTGCAAACCTGTTTTGGTAATTCTGGTATAGTATTTGGCATTTTCGACCTAGTTAAGCTAGGAACTGGATTGAGTGACCTTCTACATTGTTGTAGCCCTGTTTCATAGCTTCGAAACGGTGGGTCTTACACCCCCATCCGATAACTGTAGAGAATTTTACACCATTACCGCATAATAAGGGCAAAACAGTTTTCTATTTGGGGCCAAGACTAAGGCCATTTTCTAATTTCTGGTTTGCTATTATGCTCATTTATGCATATGAAACCCTATTGGGGTTGTGTTTAGCATTGCTATATGACTCGTTATCGAGTCTCATTGCATTTGTTGCGTGATTTTAGGGCGTGACAGGGGTGCACAACGTTCTTTTGACTAAAGTGTTTGAAACCGCATTGTGCTAGCTTGGTGAGTGTACTACTCACTTATGTGCTATTACATGGCTTTGATCTTTGTACTTGAGATGTTGAATGTTGATTGATCCAGGTGAGAGTGTACTTTATCACTTTCACATATTGTTCCGCATGTTATTGGAAAGTTATATGAAATGTTATTTGAAATGAAATACATGACTTCAAATATTATCCATGAGCTCAACCCCATTGGTTATTGATTGAATCGAGCCGGCGAGGGCTTGGTCGTGGCAATTAATGTGCCTTGGGGCAACATCATAGGGAATCTTGTAGTATGAGAGACTCTTGATTCCGGTTTACTCGAGTAATACCACAATGCAAGTGTTTGGATTTCGGGCCCGGTTGAGGAATGTTAGGAGGAAGGGAATGGAAGTTAAGAGGAGTCTACGGTTGGTTACCTTTCAGACATTGACGGAGAGTCAATGAGACCTGATCAAGAATTCAAACGAGGAAAAGGGCTCTTGAGAGCCACCCGTATCCTTTTATCCTCATTATTAATGTGTTGCTTTATTTATTTTGGTAAATTGGACTGTTAAGCTTGATGTATCCATGAACTTGGTTGCTTGAGTTGTATTCTCACTGGGCAATTAGCTCACCCCGTTCCTTTTGTTTTCCTTACAGGAATATGACTCTTTTGGAATGAATTTTGATAAATGGTTGCCAAATGAACTAGATGAATGACTCTTTTGTATTGTATATAAAATGGGACCCTAAATGTATCATTAGGGCCGTTTTCACTTTTGTTTTGGCAAACCATATATGTAGCGACTTTTGTATCACTTTAAATGTCATTTTTGGTTTGTAAAGGCTAAATGTTATGTGGTTTATGTAATTCGATGTTTGGTTGGGTTCGGACGAGTCGGTTACTATTCATGGCCGACTCCGGATTTTGTTTCTTTTATTTTGGGTTATTTTGCCCTTTTGCCTTATTTGCGCGCGTTATAAGTTCCGGAACGTGAAAGATCGCTCTATACTGCACCGTTAGTCCTGGCGAGAGCTGGGCAGGCAGTCCGCTAACCTCTTTGGTTCGCCTTAGGGGTAAGTGGGGCTGTCACAGGTGGTATCAGAGCCACTTCGCGTGGTCTCTGCGCGGAGTGAGCCTAGGGCCAAGTGGTGTTATGGTCCTGATTTCATGGAGATGTCTAAGTGCTCGTTTGAGCGTAGGTTATGAATGGGGCATGTTATAAGTGTAAAAATCTTTCTTATGCAACTTGAGGAAGATAGATATGTATGTCGGGTAGGAATCTATAATATGGATGATTTACGCTTGGGACCGGCCGGCTCGAGTTGTGAATTATCCTAAATGGGATTCTTGCGCCCGGATACGAAAGAGACGAGAGTCTAGGTTAGAAAGAATGGGGCGAACTAGAAATTGCGATTCTATGGATGACTTTATATGTACTTGACTGACTGTTCTGTATACATGTTGATACTGTTATGTGTTCTCTGTATATGTGTTATGTGTTTAAATGCTCGACGAGGGAGTGAGTAGTTATTTGTTCTTGTTTACTTGTTCCTGTTTCGGGCTGCGAAAAGGAGGGGTTAGGTGCCCATTGCCCATTAACAGTATATTTATTTTGTGACCTAGATCGACTTAGATTGTATGGACGGTACACGTAGTGGACGGGGCCGTGGGCGCGGGAATAGGCAACCTACGCCAGACCGGGGTACTGGAGAAACCTCCTCTGGACCCCATCCTGAACCGAGAGTTGACCCTAATGTACAGATAGCTGCCGCTATGCAGCAAATGACAAACCTGTTGGCACAAGTGGTGCAGCAACAAGGCCAGAATCCAAACCCTAATCCTAGAAACCCTGGAAACCCTGGCAATCATGTTGAGAGCGAAGACAGAGCTCTGGAACGATTTCAAAAGTTTTCCCCACCCAAGTTCATCGGGGGACCTGATCCGGATGTTGCCGAAAGGTGGCTCGAAAAGATGGTCGATATTTTTGCCGCCCTGCACTATACCGAAGAACGGCAGGTGACTTTTGCCGTTTTCCAGTTGGAAGAGGCGGCCCGCTCCTGGTGGAATGTCATTCGGCAAAAATGGGAGAGGGAACAAACGCCCAGGACTTGGGTAAATTTTATGAGGGAGTTTAACGCGAAATTCTTCCCTCCTCTGGTTCAGGAAAGGAAGGAAGATGAGTTTATCCGACTCCGCCAAGGAGCTCAATCGGTGGCAGAATACGAGAGCCAGTTCACCCGCCTGTCCAAATTTGCGCCTGAGTTGATTGTGACGGAGCAACGGCGAATTAGGCGTTTTATCCAGGGCCTAAACGTGGAGATTCAGAAGGACCTCGCAGTGGCTCAAATCAATGCTTTTAGCGAGGCCGTTGAGAAGGCCCAACGGGTAGAGAGTGCCAGATTGCAAGTAAGAAATTTCCAGGCGAAAAAACGAGGATTTCCTGGAAATAATTCGGGGCAGGGGAATGAGAGTACCCCTTCCAAGTTTGGGCGAGGAATTGGGGAAGAAAGGGTACCGGGAGTGTCACGAGAGAGCCCGTCACGAGGCAGCCAGTTGGGGAGAGGCCAGAGAGGAGGCTCGGCTTCTGCAGCACGCGGACCTTGCGGGTATTGCGGAAAGTCGAATCATTCTGAAGACAATTGCTGGAAGAAAGGAGGCAAATGTCTGCGTTGTGGAAGCGCAGACCACAAGCTTTCTACCTGCCTACTTATGACGCAAGAAGGAAGGGGAGCTCAAACTATGTCAAAGACCAACACGGGACCGGATAAGGGGAATGGGACGAAACCTAAAGTAGCAGCTTGAGTGTATTCACTGGAGCCACAACAGGTCCCCGATTCTCCTGAGATTGAGGAAGGTACGATTGTGGTTTTTTTACGGAAATATTAGTAGATCCCGGTGTTACTCATCCATTTGTCAGTCCCAATTCTGACGGACGAAATGGATATCACGCCTACCTGAAAGTAGTAATCCTTTGGGGAAAATCATCGTTTGACTCTTGGTATGGTTTGTAAGGATCGCAGGGTTTGGGTAGGAGAGAGAATAGTGTTCGCGAAGAAAAAAAAAATCATGGGATAGAAAAGGCTACCTGGGAGGTGGAAAAAAAAAACAATACCTTGAGCTATTTGTGAACCATGATAAGGAATTTCGAGGACGAAATTCTTTTAAGGCGGAGAGAGTGTGAGAACCCGTAAAACCCTCATTATTTTCCTAGGGTTTATTTCCCCTTAATTGCATGTTTTCTGCATTTTCTGGCTTAGAAATATTTTCTTAGTGGATTTTATGAGCAATTATAGTTTTAAGATGATTTTTATAGCATTGGTGAATTTTTAGAAAATTAAGAGCGTATTTTGGACGTGGGACCTACTAGTGCGAAAAGTTCGGAAAAATTCGGCCAATAAGGTTAAGTTTCGGATACTGTGAAAAATTTATCGGGTGTTAAGAGTAGTGTGTGTGAAGTGATTGATGTGAGAGAGAAAAGAAAGATAGGAATGCATTTAATGAGTGTGACAAGTGTCACAATCTCATTGGTTGGACTTTAAGAATTACTATTCAATTTCTTGACTTTTTTGACC
>NW_020861712.1:0-4148 GCF_003713205.1 Coffea eugenioides
TGTTCCTCAAACTTTAGAAGGTCCAAATTCCCAAACAGTACTTGAGTTGAGCCAACCACACACTTGCATTGACAATAGTGCTACTCAACGTTTGGTTGGTCTTGAGTCCCTTGAGAAATTAGAAATTTCCCTGTGCGATTCACTCAAGTCGATTTCATTCCCCAAGGGAGACAAGTACCTCACTGCCTTGCGCGAATTAAAAATTTCCTATTGCGATAGGTTTTCCCGCTTGTCCATCCCCCAGCTAACTGAGTCAGAGTGGGATTCCACTCCTCGGCCCTCCCTCTCCGCTACTTCTCCTCCTCCTCTTCTACTTCTCGAGAAATTGAAAGTAGACTGCTGCCCCGATCTGATCTCCTTTCCAATTGATTTAACCCGAACACCTTCTCTCTCTACCCTGGTCATATCATATTGTCCCAAATTAACGGACTTGCCCAAGGGGAAGCTTTGTTCTCTTACAAGCTTGAGAACCTTATCGATTGGACCATTCTCAGAAACCACAGAGTTGCATTCCTTCCTATACCTCTTTGATGCTCTCCCACCACCGCACCCCTACTTCCCCTCCCTTTCGGAATTATTTCTGCGTGGATGGTCTCATTGGGAATCTCTGCCCGAGCAACTTCAGGGCCTCTCTGCCCTAACAACTCTTTTTTTAGAAGGTTTTGGAGTGAAATCATTGCCCGATTGGTTTGGGAAGCTTTCGTCACTTGAACGACTTTGTCTCTTGGATTGTAAAAAGCTAGAGAATTTACCCTCTCACCAATCTATGAGAAGCCTCACCAGACTAAGAAAGCTGGAGAGTGACGGGTGTCCCCTTCTAAAGGAAAGATGTAAACCAAAGAGCAGCAGTAGCAGCACCACCGAATCCAATTCTGAGTGGTCGAAGATCTCCGGCATTCCCCAAATTGAAATTGATGAGCAGCAAATCAGAGGCTAATCCCCATTTGAAGCTCATAAATAACGTCAGTTTTCCCAATTAAAGCTACTAGGTATTCCTCTGTCTTACTACTTCACAGTTTTTTCAATTAATTTTGCTTCTTCTATCTATCTATATTTCTTTTCCCTTAAAATCTTTTCTTTGTATTTACAGCGGAAATGTATTGATAATATTTGTTAATCAAATCTCATTTGTGCAGCCTAACTTCTACTCAATAATTGATGCGAACTATTTTTCCTTCGTCCTGTGCGCTTTTGCTTTCTAGGTAATCTTTTCATTTATGTTTGTGTGATCTTTTGTCCCTGAATTAGCACTTTCCAGATATTCCTTTGTGATCTACTACCATGTTTTACTTCCTCCAATATTTGTGTCTTTCAACATGTTAAAGGATTAACATTATTTGGAACTTTGTTAATGAGAGAAATTTTGTGAGGCCATTTCTGAAATTTATTGCAATATGGTCGGAAAACATAATTGTTGTATTAGCTATGGTTATCCAAAACCTTTCTCAGCTATCATAGCTTATGTTTGAAAATAGTAACTACAGGTCATTCTTACAGCTAATAATTTCGAAATTTTGCAGTTTATAGTGTGCAACATAAAGTTTGCAAATTCATTGCTATGAATAATGCTAACTTTTCAGCATCCACCAAAGTATGTTTGATCAAATTTGATCATCTTATTTTTCTTTCTACTTTGCTTATGCATTTAGTATGCCATATCAATCCTTTATCTCCATTTGTTTTTTACATTTGCATCGTCGATTATTTCAGTGAATTGTTAATTCAAATTTGGTCTATATGCAGTGGTGAAGGTTTCAGACTAGTTTAAGTCTTGCTTTTAGCTCAAACAAATTCCTAGATTGCGTTGGTGTCTTTTGAAATTCTATAAATGGTAAATTTTGTATGAGTGATCCTCTATGTCAAAAATATTTAACTACAGAAGCTACTTCAGCCTGCCATTAACTCCTTAGAGTCAATCTTGATGGTTACTCTTTTATTTTGGCATTTACTTATTCATCCTTGCATATTTCTAGTTTGAAATTTCGACACGAGTAATGTGCATGTGAGATTGTAAGGATTGACAATTGAAGTAGCCAACTAACACCACTATTACTTTGAAGTTTTAAGAATGTTTTACGTGAGAATGACTGTGGACAAGCTTGGCAACTCATGTAAGCATACATTCTTTTGGGTATCTTTCTAGTAAAAGATTTGTAACATAATGAAAAAGTGACATTTTCTACCAGTGTTTTCCATTCAGCTCAGGATTTTCACTTATAGCTGAAAGTAAGAGCTTTTTCCTCAAACTGTTTTTTTTAAAGAATGCATTTCATGAAGTAAACTGAATTCCCTATGCTTCCATGGAGATTCTAAACTTAGCATGATTTTCAACATGATCCTATGTGTTACTTTCTTCGAACAAATTGTAATAGTACTGGGAGATTGTTAGCCTTTAAAGTTATGAACTTGAAAAAGGTCAATATTTCAAGTGATAAGGATAACACTGGTTTGGGCTTTATATGGTTCTGGTAAATCATCTCTTCCAGCTCCCTTTCAGGATCTCAGGGAAGTTAACCTGTTAATTCGTGGAAGTAGTGTGGCTTTATTTCGTTTGCCATTTCTGCTGTAGCATCAAATGCTGCAGAAACCCATTGGGAAGAAATATCAAAAAACTACTTTAAGGCATGACTTAAATATCAAGTAAATTTATTGACTTTATTTTTTGAGGTATCTTGCAAATTCAGTTTTTTCTGTTATCTAATGAATTCTTACAAAATGAACTCTCTGGTTTTCGAAATTGAAATTGCTTAGAAATTTTGGGAAGGGTTTTGGTACCATAAATGCTGGTGCAATCCTCTATCAGCCTTATCATTTTGTTTTTTACCTGTTTCTTGATATTTATGTTTTTGTGGACTTTTGATTTTGTTTCTCAAATCTAAGAGGACTATTTCTATTGAAACAGGATGTCTTGAACAAAATCTAGAGTCCTGATACGTTGTTTAAATAGCTTGATCACTTAGATGAAGTTTGAATTTGGCTATATTGTGGGTGCAAAAGGGTTTCTGACCTTAGTAACCTGATGTTAATCTATTCATAACAAATTTGGCGCAACCAAAAACATTGAGATGCTGGGTTCCAAGGAACAAAAGTCAAGTTTAATGAATTAGAATAATTTAGCCAGCTACTTATCCTCTTATATTGATGTTAGTATTAACTACTCAAGATCTAAATCTACACTTCATTCCTTTAAAAAGTAAGCGCTCATTTATGTTGTAATCTTCTAAGAATTGAATGTTACTAATTTTTCTAACTTTGTTGGTGCCTGATGGTAGCTACTTTTTGGCTCAAAGAACACTCTGTGAACAGCAGAGTCATTGCACATATTGAGGAACCTCTTCTATATCTGGCCTAGTTCAAGACCTCCCAAGATTGAGGTCTTAACTAGCCTAGTTCAAAACCTCCTTCACAGTTGCACTACAAAAAGTAAGCAGAAAGCTTCCTTTGTTGGAGGGATTTATCTGGGCTCTCTCCCAAGAGGAAGATTCTTGCACTTTAATTCCATATAGAGAACGTTAAATTACAATTCAGCATGAGTGTAATGCTTTCTACAGTGGTGTATGCTTACTATATAGCTTCTGATCTGATGCCATTTCTTCCCGTGGTTGTAGGCGGTTTTGAGTCTAGCTTGAGAGTCTACTCTCAGATTGATAAATTGTGGAAGAATATATGAGGCTGACAACGACAGATCATTCTGTGTAAGGCCTGGTGGCAACCCAATGAGTACAAACAATTTCACAATGATGCACAAAGATATATCAATTTTAAGCACAATAAAGAAAACTTAATTTAAAAGAAGAAAAGATAAGAAATGCAAACCAAATATCAATCCAATAGCTTCTTCAATAGATGGCGATGCTAACCAAGATGTACAAGTGAAGGCTCACTCCTTCCTCACCCCAAACACACTTTGGTTGAGCCAAGGAGTTTTACAACAATTCTAGTTAACCCTCAACAGCCTACACTTGAAAGATCACTCACCCAATTAAGAACTATTTTATACAAATGAGGCAACCTTCACCAAGGTTTTACCACTTCAAGTGATAGGTTCACCTTCACCAAGGTTTTACTTCTCCTAGAGAGTAACCTTCACTTGAGCAACCTCACAACCCAACTTCCCAACCCCTTATACAACCAACAAAGAATCTTTC
>NW_020861713.1:0-45328 GCF_003713205.1 Coffea eugenioides
AAACAAGTCAGAAAACACAAAATAAAAAAAAAGAAAATTTGCGCCGAAGATGAATAGTGCAGGCCACGTCAAAATCCGGCCGGAATCTGGCCGGATTAGCGGCCGGATTCTTGGCCGGATACTGTCCAGTGAGCATCTCGAATTTTTTTTCAAAAGTTCCACTCAATCCGGCCGGCAATCCGGCCAAGATTCCGGCCGGATTGTCTGGCCGGATACCGGCCAGTGAGCAACTGGCCGGATTTTCAAATTTTCACAGGCAATCCGGCCTTCAATCCGGCCAGTTTCTGGCCGGATTCCTGGCCGGATTCAGGCCAGTGACCTTCGGTCAAATTTTTTTTTCTTTTCCGTTTGAAAGCCGTGGTGATCCGAAATCCATCCAAACATTTACCAAACATATATATACAATGGAAACCAATATTTACAAGCCAAACGGCCTACCAAAGTATCCATTTCGTTCATACATATACAATAGCCATTTACCCCAAACATTGGTGCAATCAAAGCACTTAGGGTTTTCACCCTCAAGGAGCTAATCAAAATACATATACATGAGCTCAACTTGTCACAACCTTTTCCAAAAGAATTCATTTGCCTGTAAGGAAAACGAATAACACGGAATGAGCCAAAGCCCAGTGGTATACCACCCATTAAGCAATCAAATTCATATAAGAGTGAACCTTCATTTAAAGTGCACAATTAAGCAATGAAGCAAAACGGTAAAAGGATACGGTCGGCTCTCAAGAGCCCAATTCCACGCTTGCCATCTTGATCCAATTGCATTGACCCTCCGTCAATGGTACGAGTACCAAACCGTAGACCTCACTATACTTCCATTCCTTCCACCAAACATACCCCAACCGGGCCCGCACTCCAATTCAGTAGTTTTTGGTAATACTCGAGTTTACCGGAACCAAGGGTCTCATTACCACAAGGTTCCCCAGTACAGTCCCCGTGGCATGATAATTTTCACGACCAAGCCCTCGCCGGCTCGATCCAATTAACTACCATACGGGGTTGAGCTCATAAATGCAGTAAGGCCGTTGGACATTGTCCAAACGACATCAATTCAGTTTCCATGAAATGGAATTCACCAACCAATATATCCAGTTCAGTTATGCAATCAAACGGTAGCCATTCAGTGACAATATCAAAAGAGGTGAGGGCGGTCAAGTACACCCTCACCTTAATCAATTCCAATATGCAAGTAAGCCTTCAAGGCATCACATAAACATTTAGCAAAGCCACATAGTAACCATTTAGTGAGTAGTATACTCACCAAGTGAGAAAGTGGTGTTTCATACACCGCGATCACCAAAACGTCGTGAGCTACCGTCACGCCCTAGAATCACACAACAAATGCAATGAGACTCGAGAACGAGTCACCAAACAATGTTAAACACAACCCCAATAGGGTTTCATATGCATAAGTAGGCATGATAGCAAACCAGAAATTAAGATATGGCCTTAACTTAAGCCTTGATAGAAAAACCGTGTTTGAGCGTATAATGCGGTAATGGCGTCAATTTCACTACGGTTATCGGTTGGGGGTGTAAGACCCACCGTTTCGAAGCTATGAAACAGGGCTACAACAATGTAGAAGGGCACTCAATCCAGTTCCTAGCACCACTAGATCAAAAATGCCAAAAACTATACCAGAATTCCCAAAACAGGTTTGCAAAAGACAGAAAACTGCAATCGGTATATCTCAGTCTATACAAGTCCAACTGCCGAAATTCCAAAGGCATATGTTAGCTAAGACATTCAGCTACATTTCATCAGAAGACACCAACTCCAAAATCCAAACCAATTCCAGTCAAAATGTCCAATTACTATCGCAGTTTTCGCATTCTGTCCAAGCAGAACAGCTACCGTAATATCGTCATAACTCATTCTACATTGATCAAAATGACCTGAAATTTTACAGGCATCTTCATCACATCAATACCTACAACTTTCATGTTTTGAGCAAAGTCTAATTCGGCCTCTAACCTAGTGATCTAAAACCGGACAGAATTGGGGATTTTCAAACCCTAACTTTCCAATTTTCCATCCAAATCCAAAATTAGTTGCATTTATCCACATTTCACATCCACTAGAGCCATTATAGTCCATTTCCAATCATCAAAGATGGCCACAACATTCATTTCATATGAAACCAGAAAAATTCCCAAGAAAATAGAAAACTTCACCAAATCACTTCAAACCAAGATAAAACCAGAAATTTCAGCACTTCACTCACTAATAAGCATAATTTAAGCTTCATAAGGTGTAAGAGGGTGTTCAAGCTTCACTTACCAAGAAACAAGGGAAAGAGAGATTGTGGTCACCTTTGCTCTTCAAACAAAGTTCACCAACACACTTACTATCACTAGAAGCAAAGTTTTTATGGATTAGAATCTAGTCTAGGCCTTTGGTAATGGAAGATTGAAGCTTATGGAAGCTTGGAAGTTGAAGAATTTCCTTTCTTCTTTGCTCAAAGTGGCCGGCCAACAAGAGAAGAAAAATGGTGATTTTTGTGCATTTTTTTGATATTTATTCCTTTGGTCAAAACAAGTCAAGAAATGGAATAGTAAGTCTTAAAAGGCATCAAATGAGAAGGTGACACTTGTCACCTTATTAAATGCATTCCTATCTTTCTTTCCTCTCTCACATCAATCACTTCACACATTCTACTTATCACTTAACACCCGATAAAATTTTCACAGTATCCGAAACTTAACCTTATTGGCCGAATTTTTCCGAACTTTTCGCACTAGTGGGTCCCACGTCCACTATTTACTCATAATTTTCTAAAAAGTCACCAATGCTAGAAAAATCATCTTAAAACTATAATTGCTCATAAAATCCACTAGGAAAATATTTCTAAGCCAGAAAATGCAGAAAACATGCAATTAAGGGGAAATAAACCCTAGGAAAATATTAGGGCAAAACGGGTTCTCACACTCTCTCCCCCTTAAAAGAATTTCGTCCCCGAAATTCCTTATCATTGACTACTCCGGGATTAAATTGAGCAGTATACTGATCTGTACCCCTTCACTGGCCAGGTTCATTAAATTCTTACCTTCCACGTCCTCTGATGAGGCAACATCTAAGGAGTACACCCGAGAAGACACGTTCGATCCATCCTTGTCCCCCTTCGACTGGTCAGGGTGGGTCGTGGTTGGTGGCAGAGTCCCTTGCCTCTCGCGCAGGCGAGCTGGACAGTTAGCAATTTGATGTTCGGCATTCCCACAGAGCAAGCATTTTCCTCCTTTCCTCCAGCAATTGTCCTCCGAGTGGTTTAATTTTCCGCAATACCCGCAGGGTCCGCGTGCTGCAGAAGCTGAGCCTCCTCTTGACGGCCTCTCTGGTGACATTTCCGGCATCCTCACTCCTCCCGTTCCCCGCCCAAATTTGGGAGGGATACTTTCATCCTCCAGTCCCGAATTGTTTCCAGGAAATCCTCTCTTTTTCGCCTGAAAGTTTTTCACCTGGAGCCTAGCATTCTCTACCCGTTGTGCCTTTTCCACTGCTTCACTGAAGGCGTTAATTTGGGCTGCCGCGAGATCCTTCTGGATTTCTACGTTCAGGCCCTGGACAAATCGCCGTATTCTTCGTTGCTCGGTCAAGATCAACTCAGGCGCAAACTTGGATAAACGGGTAAATTGACTCTCATATTCCGCCACAGTTTTAGCCCCTTGGCGGAGCCTAATGAACTCGTCCTCCTTCCTCTCCTGGACTAGAGGAGGGAAAAATTTTGCATTAAATTCTCGGATGAAGTTCACCCAAGTCCTCGGCGTCTGCTCCCGTTCCCATTTCTGCCTGATGACGTTCCACCAGGAACGGGCAGCCCCTTCAAGTTGAAACACGGCAAAAGTGACCTGCCGTTCGTCCGGGTAGTGTAGGGCCGCGAATATATCAACCATTTTCTCCAGCCATTTCTCAGCCACATCAGGGTCGGGTCCCCCAATAAACTTTGGAGGGGAAAACTTTTGAAAACGTTCTAGAGCTCTATCTTCGCTCTCAATATGATGGCCAGGGTTTCCGGGGTTTCCAGGGTTAGGGTTTGGGTTTTGGCCCTGTTGTTGCACTACTTGTGCGAGTAGGTTTGTCATTTGCTGCATAGCGGCAGCTATTTGAGCATTGGGGTCTATTTGGGGTTCAGGATCAGGTCCAGTCGAGGTTTCCCCCGCACCCCTAACCGGTGTAGGTTGTCTAGTTCTGCGTCCACGGCCTCGACCACTCCAAGTGCCTTCCATCAATCTAAGTCAATCTAGGTCACCAAATAAATATACTGTTAAAGGGCACCTAACCCTCCTTTCCGTAGCACCAGACAGGAACAAGGAAACAAGAATAAGTAACTCAAACAATTACCGCGAAGAGCATTTAAACATATACCACGTATACATAGATCACATAACCAAGTTAAGCAATCATACGGAACAGTCAGTCAAGTACATATGAAGTCATTGCATGAAACAATAGGGTCTTCCAAAAGTACTATAGACACCTAGGTCACAAGTACAAAAGGACTCACGAAACCCTTTTCCCCTTCTAGGGTTTCGTCCAAATATTTATATCTTAATCACGGTCGATCACGCTTAACCCCCCGAACAAACCACACGAAGTTCCATAGAATCGCCTTTCTAGTTCACCTAATCCTTTCTACCCTAGGCCTTCATATCTTTCGTATCCGGGCGCGAGAATCTCGTCTAAGATAATTCACATCTCGAGCCGGCCGGTCCCAAGAGTAAACCATCCTTATTAAAGATTCCTACCCGACATACATACCTAGCTTCCTCGAGTCCCATGATAATGATTCGTACACTTATTACATGCCCGGTTCATAACTTACGCTCAAACGAGCACTTAGACATATTTCATGAAATCTCAGAGCACACATCACTTGGCCAGCCTTCACTCCACGCAGAGACCAACGGGCGACGTGCTCTGATACCACCTGTGACAGTTCTCTGCGTCACATCACGGAGGGGTGGACGCTATCGCTTGCCACCGCTCGGCGGGCATCCCCTACGCGAGAGTTTCGTTGTGCTCTTCACCGAAACGATGAGGTCGGGGCTTTTCCATGACGAAGGACTTAAGGTCCCAACTGTCGGCATATGGCTTGATACCACCTTGTGACAGCCCACTTCCCCTAAGGCAAACCAAAGGGGTTAGCGGACTTGCCTGCCCAGTCTCGCCAGGACTACGATACAGTTTCAACGTCGTTCTATAACGTTCCGGAACACACCATTGCACGCAAACAAGTCAGAAAACACAAAAGAAAAAAAAACGAAAATTTGCGCCGAAGATGAATAGTGCAGGCCACGTCAGAATCCGGCCGGAATCTGGCCGGATTAGCGGCCGGATTCTTGGCCGGATACTGTCCAGTGAGCATCTCGAATTTTTTTCAAAAGTTCCACTCAATCCGGCCGGCAATCCGGCCAATATTCCGGCCGGATTGTCTGGCCGGATACCGGCCAGTGAGCAACTGGCCGGGTTTCCAATTTTTCTCAGGCAATCCGGCCTTCAATCCGGCCAGTTTATGGCCGGATTCCTGGCCGGATTCAGGCCAGTGAGCTTTTGCCAAATTTTTTCTCTTTTGCCGTTTGAAAGCCGAATCGCTCCGAAGTTCATCCAAACATCAATTCAACATATAAACATATATATACAATGGAAATCATCATTTACAAGCCAAACGGCCTACCAAAGTATCCATTTCGTTCATACATATACAATAGCCATTTACCCCAAACATTGGTGCAATCAAAGCACTTAGGGTTTTCACCCTCAAGGAGCTAATCAAAATACATATACATGAGCTCAACTTGTCACAACCTTTTCCAAAAGAATTCATTTGCCTGTAAGGAAAACAAATAACACGGTATGAGCCAAAGCCCAGTGGTATGCCACCCAATAAGCAACCAAAGTCATATAAGAATGAACCATCACTTAAAGTGTACAAATAAGTCATAGAAACCCAAACGGTAAAAGTTACGGTCGGCTCTCAAGAGCCCCAATTTCCACGCTCCATCTTGATCCAATTGCATGAACCTCCGTCAATGGTGACGAGTACCAAACCGTAGACCTCCCACTATACTTTTCCATTCCTTCCACAAATCATACCCCAAACGTGGCCCGCACTCCAGATTCAGTAGTTTTGGTAATAACTCGAGTTTTACCGGAATCCCAAGGGTCTCATTACCACAAGGTTCCCCCAGTCAGTCCCCGTGGGCATGATAATTTTCACGACCTAAGCCTCGCCGGCTCGATCCAATTTAATACCATACCAGGGGTTGAGCTAACTTAAATGCGTAAGGCCGCTTGGACAGTTGTCAAACGGACATCACTTCAGTTTCCATGAAATGGGCTTTCACCAACCAATATATCCAGTTCAGTAATGCATAAAAACCGGGTAGCATTCTTCGTGACAATAGTCAAAAAGAGGTTTGGGGGCGGTCAAGTACACCCTCACCTTAATCACATTCCAATTGCAAGGTAAGCTTCAAGCATCACTAAATACATTTAGCAAAGCCCACATAGTAACCATCTTGGTGAGTAGTATATCACCAAGTGAGAAAGTTGGTGTTTCTACACCGCGCATCACCAAAAAAACGTCGTGAGCTACGTCACGCCCTAGAATCACACAACAAATGCAATGAGACTCGGAACGAGTCACCAAACAATGCTAAAACACAACCCCAATAGGTTTTCAATGCATAAGTAGGCATTGATAGCAAACCAGAAATTAAGACTATGGCTTAACTTTAAGCCTTGATAGAAAAAAGCCCGTGTTTGGGAGCGTATACATGCCGAATGGCGTCAATTTCCTACGGTTACTCGGTTGGGGGTGTAGACCCACCTAGCTTTCAAAGCTTGATAAACAGGCTACAACAATGTAAAGGGCACTCAATCCATCCTAGCACCACCTGAGTCAAAAAAATGCCAAAAACTATACCAGAATTCCCAAAACAGGTTTGCAATACACGACAAAAACTGCATCGTATATCATCAGTCTATACAAGTCCCAACTGCCGAAATTCAAGATATGTAGCTAAACATCAGCTACATTTCATCAGAAGACACCTTACTCCAAAACCAAACCAATTCCCTATGTCAAATGTCCAGATATTACTATCGCAGTCTTTCGCATTCTGTCCAAGCAGTAACACGCTACCGTAATTCGTCATAACTCATTCTACATTGATCTAAATGACCTGAAATTTTACAGGCATCTTCATCACATCAATACCTACAACTTTCATGTTTTGAGCAAAGTCTAATTCGGCCTCTAACCTAGTGATCTAAAACCGGACAGAATTGGGGATTTTCAAACCCTAACTTTCCAATTTTCCATCCAAATCCAAAATTAGTTGCATTTATCCACATTTCACATCCACTAGAGCCATTATAGTCCATTGCCAATCATCAAAGATGGCCACAACATTAATTTCATATGAAACCAGAAAAATTCCCAAGAAAATAGAAAACTTCACCAAATCACTTCAAACCAAGATAAAACCAGAAATTTCAGCACTTCACTCACTAATAAGCATAATTTAAGCTTCATAAGGTATAAGAGGGTGTTCAAGCTTCACTTACCAAGAAACAAGGGAAAGAGAGATTGTGGTCACCTTTGCTCTTCAAACAAAGTTCACCAACACACTTACTATCACTAGAAGCAAAGTTTTTATGGATTAGCATCTAGTCTAAGCCTTTGGTGATGGAAGATTGAAGCTTATGGAAGCTTGGAAGTTGAAGAATTTCCTTTCTTCTTTGCTCAAAGTGGCCGGCCAACAAGAGAAGAAAAATGGTGATTTTTGTGCATTTTTTTGATATTTATTCCTTTGGTCACAACAAGTCAAGAAATGGAATAGTAAGTCTTAAAAGGCATCAAATGAGAAGGTGACACTTGTCACCTTATTAAATGCATTCCTATCTTTCTTTCCTCTCTCACATCAATCACTTCACACATTCTACTTATCACTTAACACCCGATAAAATTTTCACAGTATCCGAAACTTAACCTTATTGGCCGAATTTTTCCGAACTTTTCGCACTAGTGGGTCCCACGTCCACTATTTACTCATAATTTTCTAAAAAGTCACCAATGCTAGAAAAATCATCTTAAAACTATAATTGCTCATAAAATCCACTAGGAAAATATTTCTAAGCCAGAAAATGCAGAAAACATGCAATTAAGGGGAAATAAACCCTAGGAAAATATTAGGGCAAAACGGGTTCTCACACTCTCTCCCCCTTAAAAGAATTTCGTCCCCGAAATTCCTTATCATTGACTACTCCGGGATTAAATTGAGCAGTATACTGATCTGTACCCCTTCACTGGCCAGGTTCATTAAATTCTTACCTTCCACGTCCTCTGATGAGGCAACATCTAAGGAGTACACCCGAGAAGACACGTTCGATCCATCCTTGTCCCCCTTCGACTGGTCAGGGTGGGTCGTGGTTGGTGGCAGAGTCCCTTGCCTCTCGCGCAGGCGAGCTGGACAGTTAGCAATTTGATGTTCGGCATTCCCACAGAGCAAGCATTTTCCTCCTTTCCTCCAGCAATTGTCCTCCGAGTGGTTTAATTTTCCGCAATACCCGCAGGGTCCGCGTGCTACAGAAGCTGAGCCTCCTCTTGACGGCCTCTCTGGTGACATTTCCGGCATCCTCACTCCTCCCATTCCCCGCCCAAATTTGGGAGGGATACTTCCATCCTCCAGTCCCGAATTGTTTCCAGGAAATCCTCTCTTTTTCGCCTGAAAGTTTTTCACCTGGAGCCTAGCATTCTCTACCCGTTGTCTCTTTTCCACTGCTTCACTGAAGGCGTTAATTTGGGCTGCCGCGAGGTCCTTCTGGATTTCTACGTTCAGGCCCTGGACAAATCGCCGTATTCTTCGTTGCTCGGTCAAGATCAACTCAGGCGCAAACTTGGATAAACGGGTAAATTGACTCTCATATTCCGCCACAGTTTGAGCCCCTTGGCGGAGCCTAATGAACTCGTCCTCCTTCCTCTCCTGGACTAGAGGAGGGAAAAATTTTGCATTAAATTCTCGGATGAAGTTCACCCAAGTCCTCGGTGTCTGCTCCCGTTCCCATTTCTGCCTGATGATGTTCCACCAGGAACGGGCAGCCCCTTCAAGTTGAAACACGGCAAAAGTGACCTGCCGTTCGTCCGAGTAGTGTAGGGCCGCGAATATATCAACCATTTTCTCCAGCCATTTCTCAGCCACATCAGGGTCGGGTCCCCCAATAAACTTTGGAGGGGAAAACTTTTGAAAACGTTCTAGAGCTCTATCTTCGCTCTCAATATGATGGCCAGGGTTTCCGGGGTTTCCAGGGTTAGGGTTTGGGTTTTGGCCCTGTTGTTGCACTACTTGTGCGAGTAGGTTTGTCATTTGCTGCATAGCGGCAGCTATTTGAGCATTGGGGTCTATTTGGGGTTCAGGATCAGGTCCAGTCGAGGTTTCCCCCGCACCCCTAACCGGTGTAGGTTGTCTAGTTCTGCGTCCACGGCCTCGACCACTCCAAGTGCCTTCCATCAATCTAAGTCAATCTAGGTCACCAAATAAATATACTGTTAAAGGGCACCTAACCCTCCTTTCCGTAGCACCAGACAGGAACAAGGAAACAAGAATAAGTAACTCAAACAATTACCGCGAAGAGCATTTAAACATATACCACGTATACATAGATCACATAACCAAGTTAAGCAATCATACGGAACAGTCAGTCAAGTACATATGAAGTCATTGCATGAAACAATAGGGTCTTCCAAAAGTACTATAGACACCTAGGTCACAAGTACAAAAGGACTCACGAAACCCTTTTCCCCTTCTAGGGTTTCGTCCAAATATTTATATCTTAATCACGGTCGATCACGCTTAACCCCCCGAACAAACCACACGAAGTTCCATAGAATCGCCTTTCTAGTTCACCTAATCCTTTCTACCCTAGGCCTTCATATCTTTCGTATCCGGGCGCGAGAATCTCGTCTAAGATAATTCACATCTCGAGCCGGCCGGTCCCAAGAGTAAACCATCCTTATTAAAGATTCCTACCCGACATACATACCTAGCTTCCTCGAGTCCCATGATAATGATTCGTACACTTATCACATGCCCGGTTCATAACTTATGCTCAAACGAGCACTTAGACATATTCATGAAATTAGGACCACACCACCACTTGGCCCAGTCTCACTCCACGCAGAGACCATGCGAACGTGGCTCTGATACCACCTGTGACAGTTCTCAGGGTCACATCACGGGGTACCTATCAGCTTGCCACCCGCACGCGGGCATCCCCTACGGAGAGTTTCGCTTCGTGACTCTTCACGAACGAGAGGCTCGGGGCTTTTCCAGACGAAGGACTTAAGGTCCCAACTGTCGGCATATGGCTCTGATACCACCTGTGACAGCCCCACCTTCCCCTAAGGCGAACCAAAGGGGTTAGCGGACTGCCTGCCCAGCTCTCGCCAGGACTACGGTACAGTTAACGTCGTTCTATAACGTTCCGGAACATACCATTGCGCGCAAACAAGTCAGAAAACACAAAATAAAAAAAACGAAAATTTGCGCCGAAGATGAATAGTGCAGGCCACGTCAGAATCCGGCCGGAATCTGGCCGGATTAGCGGCCGGATTCTTGGCCGGATACTGTCCAGTGAGCATCTCGAATTTTTTTTCAAAAGTTCCACTCAATCCGGCCGGCAATCCGGCCAAGATTCCGGCCGGATTGTCTGGCCGGATACCGGCCAGTGAGCAACTGGCCGGATTTTCAAATTTTCACAGGCAATCCGGCCTTCAATCCGGCCAGTTTCTGGCCGGATTCCTGGCCGGATTCAGGCCAGTGACCTTCGGTCAAATTTTTTTTTCTTTTCCGTTTGAAAGCCGTGGTGATCCGAAATCCATCCAAACATTTACCAAACATATATATACAATGGAAACCAACATTTACAAGCCAAACGGCCTACCAAAGTATCCATTTCGTTCATACATATACAATAGCCATTTACCCCAAACATTGGTGCAATCAAAGCACTTAGGGTTTTCACCCTCAAGGAGCTAATCAAAATACATATACATGAGCTCAACTTGTCACAACCTTTTCCAAAAGAATTCATTTGCCTGTAAGGAAAACAAATAACACGGAATGAGCCAAAGCCCAGTGGTATACCACCCATTAAGCAATCAAATTCATATAAGAGTGAACCTTCATTTAAAGTGCACAATTAAGCAATGAAGCAAAACGGTAAAAGGATACGGTCGGCTCTCAAGAGCCCAATTCCACGCTTGCCATCTTGATCCAATTGCATTGACCCTCCGTCAATGGTACGAGTACCAAACCGTAGACCTCACTATACTTCCATTCCTTCCACCAAACATACCCCAACCGGGCCCGCACTCCAATTCAGTAGTTTTTGGTAATACTCGAGTTTACCGGAACCAAGGGTCTCATTACCACAAGGTTCCCCAGTACAGTCCCCGTGGCATGATAATTTTCACGACCAAGCCCTCGCCGGCTCGATCCAATTAACTACCATACGGGGTTGAGCTCATAAATGCAGTAAGGCCGTTGGACATTGTCCAAATGACATCAATTCAGTTTCCATGAAATGGAATTCACCAACCAATATATCCAGTTCAGTAATGCAATAAAACGGTAGCCATTCAGTGACAATATCAAAAGAGGTGAGGGCGGTCAAGTACACCCTCACCTTAATCAATTCCAATATGCAAGTAAGCCTTCAAGGCATCACATAAACATTTAGCAAAGCCACATAGTAACCATTTAGTGAGTAGTATACTCACCAAGTGAGAAAGTGGTGTTTCATACACCGCGATCACCAAAACGTCGTGAGCTACCGTCACGCCCTAGAATCACACAACAAATGCAATGAGACTCGAGAACGAGTCACCAAACAATGTTAAACACAACCCCAATAGGGTTTCATATGCATAAGTAGGCATGATAGCAAACCAGAAATTAAGATATGGCCTTAACTTAAGCCTTGATAGAAAAACCGTGTTTGAGCGTATAATGCGGTAATGGCGTCAATTTCACTACGGTTATCGGTTGGGGGTGTAAGACCCACCGTTTCGAAGCTATGAAACAGGGCTACAACAATGTAGAAGGGCACTCAATCCAGTTCCTAGCACCACTAGATCAAAAATGCCAAAAACTATACCAGAATTCCCAAAACAGGTTTGCAAAAGACAGAAAACTGCAATCGGTATATCTCAGTCTATACAAGTCCAACTGCCGAAATTCCAAAGGCATATGTTAGCTAAGACATTCAGCTACATTTCATCAGAAGACACCAACTCCAAAATCCAAACCAATTCCAGTCAAAATGTCCAATTACTATCGCAGTTTTCGCATTCTGTCCAAGCAGAACAGCTACCGTAATATCGTCATAACTCATTCTACATTGATCAAAATGACCTGAAATTTTACAGGCATCTTCATCACATCAATACCTACAACTTTCATGTTTTGAGCAAAGTCTAATTCGGCCTCTAACCTAGTGATCTAAAACCGGACAGAATTGGGGATTTTCAAACCCTAACTTTCCAATTTTCCATCCAAATCCAAAATTAGTTGCATTTATCCACATTTCACATCCACTAGAGCCATTATAGTCCATTTCCAATCATCAAAGATGGCCACAACATTCATTTCATATGAAACCAGAAAAATTCCCAAGAAAATAGAAAACTTCACCAAATCACTTCAAACCAAGATAAAACCAGAAATTTCAGCACTTCACTCACTAATAAGCATAATTTAAGCTTCATAAGGTGTAAGAGGGTGTTCAAGCTTCACTTACCAAGAAACAAGGGAAAGAGAGATTGTGGTCACCTTTGCTCTTCAAACAAAGTTCACCAACACACTTACTATCACTAGAAGCAAAGTTTTTATGGATTAGAATCTAGTCTAGGCCTTTGGTGATGGAAGATTGAAGCTTATGGAAGCTTGGAAGTTGAAGAATTTCCTTTCTTCTTTGCTCAAAGTGGCCGGCCAACAAGAGAAGAAAAATGGTGATTTTTGTGCATTTTTTTGATATTTATTCCTTTGGTCAAAACAAGTCAAGAAATGGAATAGTAAGTCTTAAAAGGCATCAAATGAGAAGGTGACACTTGTCACCTTATTAAATGCATTCCTATCTTTCTTTCCTCTCTCACATCAATCACTTCACACATTCTACTTATCACTTAACACCCGATAAAATTTTCACAGTATCCGAAACTTAACCTTATTGGCCGAATTTTTCCGAACTTATCGCACTAGTGGGTCCCACGTCCACTATTTACTCATAATTTTCTAAAAAGTCACCAATGCTAGAAAAATCATCTTAAAACTATAATTGCTCATAAAATCCACTAGGAAAATATTTCTAAGCCAGAAAATGCAGAAAACATGCAATTAAGGGGAAATAAACCCTAGGAAAATATTAGGGCAAAACGGGTTCTCACACTCTCTCCCCCTTAAAAGAATTTCGTCCCCGAAATTCCTTATCATTGACTACTCCGGGATTAAATTGAGCAGTATACTGATCTGTACCCCTTCACTGGCCAGGTTCATTAAATTCTTACCTTCCACGTCCTCTGATGAGGCAACATCTAAGGAGTACACCCGAGAAGACACGTTCGATCCATCCTTGTCCCCCTTCGACTGGTCAGGGTGGGTCGTGGTTGGTGGCAGAGTCCCTTGCCTCTCGCGCAAGCGAGCTGGACAGTTAGCAATTTGATGTTCGGCATTCCCACAGAGCAAGCATTTTCCTCCTTTCCTCCAGCAATTGTCCTCCGAGTGGTTTAATTTTCCGCAATACCCGCAGGGTCCGCGTGCTGCAGAAGCTGAGCCTCCTCTTGACAGGCTCTCTTGTGACACTCCCGGCATTCTTACTCCTCCCGTTCCCCGCCCAAACTTGGGAGGGGTACTTTCATCCGCCTGCCCCGAACTACTTCCAGGGAATCCCCTCTTTTTCGCTTGGAAGTTTTTCACCTGGAGCCTCACATTCTCCACTCGTTGGGCCTTCTCCACCGCTTCGCTGAAGGCGTTAATTTGGGCTGCCGCAAGGTCCTTCTGGATTTCTACGTTCAGACCCTGGACAAATCGCCGTATTCTTCGTTGCTCGGTCATGATCAACTCAGGCGCAAACTTGGATAAACGGGTAAATTGACTCTCATATTCCGCCACAGTTTGAGCCCCTTGGCGGAGCCTAATGAACTCGTCCTCCTTCCTCTCCTGGACTAGAGGAGGGAAAAATTTTGCATTAAATTCTCGGATGAAGTTCACCCAAGTCCTCGGCGTCTGCTCCCGTTCCCATTTCTGCCTGATGACGTTCCACCAGGAACGGGCAGCCCCTTCAAGTTGAAACACGGCAAAAGTGACCTGCCGTTCGTCCGGGTAGTGTAGGGCCGCGAATATATCAACCATTTTCTCCAGCCATTTCTCAGCCACATCAGGGTCGGGTCCCCCAATAAACTTTGGAGGGAAAAACTTTTGAAAACGTTCTAGAGCTCTATCTTCGCTCTCAATATGATGGCCAGGGTTTCCGGGGTTTCCAGGGTTAGGGTTTGGGTTTTGGCCCTGTTGTTGCACTACTTGTGCGAGTAGGTTTGTCATTTGCTGCATAGCGGCAGCTATTTGAGCATTGGGGTCTATTTGGGGTTCAGGATCAGGTCCAGTCGAGGTTTCCCCCGCACCCCTAACCGGTGTAGGTTGTCTAGTTCTGCGTCCACGGCCTCGACCACTCCGAGTGCCTTCCATCAATCTAAGTCAATCTAAGTCACCAAATAGATATACTGTTAAAGGGCACCTAACCCTCCTTTCCGTAGCACCAGACAGGAACAAGGAAACAAGAATAAGTAACTCAAACAATTACCGCGAAGAGCATTTAAACATATACCACGTATACATAGATCACATAACCAAGTTAAGCAATCATACGGAACAGTCAGTCAAGTACATATGAAGTCATTGCATGAAACAATAGGGTCTTCCAAAAGTACTATAGACACCTAGGTCACAAGTACAAAAGGACTCACGAAACGCTTTTACCCTTCTAGGGTTTCGTCCAAATATTTATATCTTAAATCACGGTCCAGAAATCCAAAGAACAAAAAATAATAAAACCGAAACAAACCACACGAAGTTCCCATTAGAATCGCCTTTCTTAGTTCACCTAATCCTTCTACCCTAGGCCGTTCATATCTTTCGTATCCGGGCCGCGCAGAATCTCGTCTAAGATAATTCACATCTCGAGCGGCCGGTTCCCCAAGAGTAAACCATCCTATTAAAGCATTCCTACCCGACACTACATACCTAGCTTCCTCGAGTCCCATGATAATGATTCGCTACACTTATCACATATGCCCGGTTCATAACTTATGCTCAACACGAGCACTTAGACATATTCATGAAATAGGACCACCACCACCACTTGGCCCAGTCTTCACTCCACGCAGAGCCGTGGGGGACCATTGCCGAAACGTGGCTCTTGATACCACCTGTGACAGTTCTCAGGCGGTCACATCACCGGACCGGAGGTACCTATTCAGCTTGCCACCCGCCACGGCGGGACATCCCCTACGGAGAAGTTGTCGCTCGTGGACTCTTCACGAACGGAGCAGGCTCGGCGCTTTTCCAGACGAAGGACTTTAAGGTTCCCAACTTGTCGGCATATGCGCTCTGGATACCACCTGTGACAGCCCCACCTTCCCCCTAAGGCGAACCAAAGCGGGTTAAGCGGGACTGACCTGCCCAGCTCTCGCCAGGGACTACGGTACAGTTAACGTCGTTCTTTAACGTTCCGGAACATACCATTGCGCGCAAACAAGTCAGAAAACACAAAATAAAAAAAACGAAAATTTGCGCCGAAGATGAATAGTGCAGGCCACGTCAGAATCCGGCCGGAATCTGGCCGGATTAGCGGCCGGATTCTTGGCCGGATACTGTCCAGTGAGCATCTCGAATTTTTTTTCAAAAGTTCCACTCAATCCGGCCGGCAATCCGGCCAAGATTCCGGCCGGATTGTCTGGCCGGATACCGGCCAGTGAGCAACTGGCCGGATTTTCAAATTTTCACAGGCAATCCGGCCTTCAATCCGGCCAGTTTCTGGCCGGATTCCTGGCCGGATTCAGGCCAGTGACCTTCGGTCAAATTTTTTTTCCTTTTCCGTTTGAAAGCCGTGGTGATCCGAAATCCATCCAAACATTTACCAAACATATATATACAATGGAAACCAACATTTACAAGCCAAACGGCCTACCAAAGTATCCATTTCGTTCATACATATACAATAGCCATTTACCCCAAACATTGGTGCAATCAAAGCACTTAGGGTTTTCACCCTCAAGGAGCTAATCAAAATACATATACATGAGCTCAACTTGTCACAACCTTTTCCAAAAGAATTCATTTGCCTGTAAGGAAAACAAATAACACGGAATGAGCCAAAGCCCAGTGGTATACCACCCATTAAGCAATCAAATTCATATAAGAGTGAACCTTCATTTAAAGTGCACAATTAAGCAATGAAGCAAAACGGTAAAAGGATACGGTCGGCTCTCAAGAGCCCAATTCCACGCTTGCCATCTTGATCCAATTGCATTGACCCTCCGTCAATGGTACGAGTACCAAACCGTAGACCTCACTATACTTCCATTCCTTCCACCAAACATACCCCAACCGGGCCCGCACTCCAATTCAGTAGTTTTTGGTAATACTCGAGTTTACCGGAACCAAGGGTCTCATTACCACAAGGTTCCCAGTACAGTCCCCGTGGCATGATAATTTTCACGACCAAGCCCTCGCCGGCTCGATCCAATTAACTACCATACGGGGTTGAGCTCATAAATGCAGTAAGGCCGTTGGACATTGTCCAAACGACATCAATTCAGTTTCCATGAAATGGAATTCACCAACCAATATATCCAGTTCAGTAATGCAATAAAACGGTAGCCATTCAGTGACAATATCAAAAGAGGTGAGGGCGGTCAAGTACACCCTCACCTTAATCAATTCCAATATGCAAGTAAGCCTTCAAGGCATCACATAAACATTTAGCAAAGCCACATAGTAACCATTTAGTGAGTAGTATACTCACCAAGTGAGAAAGTGGTGTTTCATACACCGCGATCACCAAAACGTCGTGAGCTACCGTCACGCCCTAGAATCACACAACAAATGCAATGAGACTCGAGAACGAGTCACCAAACAATGCTAAACACAACCCCAATAGGGTTTCATATGCATAAGTAGGCATGATAGCAAACCAGAAATTAAGATATGGCCTTAACTTAAGCCTTGATAGAAAAACCGTGTTTGAGCGTATAATGCGGTAATGGCGTCAATTTCACTACGGTTATCGGTTGGGGGTGTAAGACCCACCGTTTCGAAGCTATGAAACAGGGCTACAACAATGTAGAAGGGCACTCAATCCAGTTCCTAGCACCACTAGGTCAAAAATGCCAAAAACTATACCAGAATTCCCAAAACAGGTTTGCAAAAGACAGAAAACTGCAATCGGTATATCTCAGTCTATACAAGTCCAACTGCCGAAATTCCAAAGGCATATGTTAGCTAAGACATTCAGCTACATTTCATCAGAAGACACCAACTCCAAAATCCAAACCAATTCCAGTCAAAATGTCCAATTACTATCGCAGTTTTCGCATTCTGTCCAAGCAGAACAGCTACCGTAATATCGTCATAACTCATTCTACATTGATCAAAATGACCTGAAATTTTACAGGCATCTTCATCACATCAATACCTACAACTTTCATGTTTTGAGCAAAGTCTAATTCGGCCTCTAACCTAGTGATCTAAAACCGGACAGAATTGGGGATTTTCAAACCCTAACTTTCCAATTTTCCATCCAAATCCAAAATTAGTTGCATTTATCCACATTTCACATCCACTAGAGCCATTATAGTCCATTTCCAATCATCAAAGATGGCCACAACATTCATTTCATATGAAACCAGAAAAATTCCCAAGAAAATAGAAAACTTCACCAAATCACTTCAAACCAAGATAAAACCAGAAATTTCAGCACTTCACTCACTAATAAGCATAATTTAAGCTTCATAAGGTGTAAGAGGGTGTTCAAGCTTCACTTACCAAGAAACAAGGGAAAGAGAGATTGTGGTCACCTTTGCTCTTCAAACAAAGTTCACCAACACACTTACTATCACTAGAAGCAAAGTTTTTATGGATTAGAATCTAGTCTAGGCCTTTGGTGATGGAAGATTGAAGCTTATGGAAGCTTGGAAGTTGAAGAATTTCCTTTCTTCTTTGCTCAAAGTGGCCGGCCAACAAGAGAAGAAAAATGGTGATTTTTGTGCATTTTTTTGATATTTATTCCTTTGGTCAAAACAAGTCAAGAAATGGAATAGTAAGTCTTAAAAGGCATCAAATGAGAAGGTGACACTTGTCACCTTATTAAATGCATTCCTATCTTTCTTTCCTCTCTCACATCAATCACTTCACACATTCTACTTATCACTTAACACCCGATAAAATTTTCACAGTATCCGAAACTTAACCTTATTGGCCGAATTTTTCCGAACTTTTCGCACTAGTGGGTCCCACGTCCACTATTTACTCATAATTTTCTAAAAAGTCACCAATGCTAGAAAAATCATCTTAAAACTATAATTGCTCATAAAATCCACTAGGAAAATATTTCTAAGCCAGAAAATGCAGAAAACATGCAATTAAGGGGAAATAAACCCTAGGAAAATATTAGGGCAAAACGGGTTCTCACACTCTCTCCCCCTTAAAAGAATTTCGTCCCCGAAATTCCTTATCATTGACTACTCCGGGATTAAATTGAGCAGTATACTGATCTGTACCCCTTCACTGGCCAGGTTCATTAAATTCTTACCTTCCACGTCCTCTGATGAGGCAACATCTAAGGAGTACACCCGAGAAGACACGTTCGATCCATCCTTGTCCCCCTTCGACTGGTCAGGGTGGGTCGTGGTTGGTGGCAGAGTCCCTTGCCTCTCGCGCAGGCGAGCTGGACAGTTAGCAATTTGATGTTCGGCATTCCCACAGAGCAAGCATTTTCCTCCTTTCCTCCAGCAATTGTCCTCCGAGTGGTTTAATTTTCCGCAATACCCGCAGGGTCCGCGTGCTGCAGAAGCTGAGCCTCCTCTTGACGGCCTCTCTGGTGACATTTCCGGCATCCTCACTCCTCCCGTTCCCCGCCCAAATTTGGGAGGGATACTTTCATCCTCCAGTCCCGAATTGTTTCCAGGAAATCCTCTCTTTTTCGCCTGAAAGTTTTTCACCTGGAGCCTAGCATTCTCTACCCGTTGTGCCTTTTCCACTGCTTCACTGAAGGCGTTAATTTGGGCTGCCGCGAGATCCTTCTGGATTTCTACGTTCAGGCCCTGGACAAATCGCCGTATTCTTCGTTGCTCGGTCAAGATCAACTCAGGCGCAAACTTGGATAAACGGGTAAATTGACTCTCATATTCCGCCACAGTTTGAGCCCCTTGGCGGAGCCTAATGAACTCGTCCTCCTTCCTCTCCTGGACTAGAGGAGGGAAAAATTTTGCATTAAATTCTCGGATGAAGTTCACCCAAGTCCTCGGCGTCTGCTCCCGTTCCCATTTCTGCCTGATGACGTTCCACCAGGAACGGGCAGCCCCTTCAAGTTGAAACACGGCAAAAGTGACCTGCCGTTCGTCCGGGTAGTGTAGGGCCGCGAATATATCAACCATTTTCTCCAGCCATTTCTCAGCCACATCAGGGTCGGGTCCCCCAATAAACTTTGGAGGGGAAAACTTTTGAAAACGTTCTAGAGCTCTATCTTCGCTCTCAATATGATGGCCAGGGTTTCCGGGGTTTCCAGGGTTAGGGTTTGGGTTTTGGCCCTGTTGTTGCACTACTTGTGCGAGTAGGTTTGTCATTTGCTGCATAGCGGCAGCTATTTGAGCATTGGGGTCTATTTGGGGTTCAGGATCAGGTCCAGTCGAGGTTTCCCCCGCACCCCTAACCGGTGTAGGTTGTCTAGTTCTGCGTCCACGGCCTCGACCACTCCGAGTGCCTTCCATCAATCTAAGTCAATCTAGGTCACCAAATAAATATACTGTTAAAGGGCACCTAACCCTCCTTTCCGTAGCACCAGACAGGAACAAGGAAACAAGAATAAGTAACTCACAATTACCGCGAAGAGCATTTAAACATATACCACGTATACATAGATCACATAACCAAGTTAAGCAATCATACAGAACAGTCAGTCAAGTACATATGAAGTCATTGCATGAAACAATAGGGTCTTCCAAAAGTACTATAGACACCTAGGTCACAAGTACAAAAGGACTCACGAAACGCTTTTCCCCTTCTAGGGTTTCGTCCAAATATTTATATCTTAATCACGGTCGATCACGCTTAACCACCCGAACAAACCACACGAAGTTCCATAGAATCGCCTTTCTAGTTCACCTAATCCTTTCTACCCTAGGCCTTCATATCTTTCGTATCCGGGCGCGAGAATCTCGTCTAAGATAATTCACATCTCGAGCCGGCCGGTCCCAAGAGTAAACCATCCTTATTAAAGATTCCTACCCGACATACATACCTAGCTTCCTCGAGTCCCATGATAATGATTCGTACACTTATCACATGCCCGGTTCATAACTTATGCTCAAACGAGCACTTAGACATATTCATGAAATTAGGACCACACCACCACTTGGCCCAGTCTCACTCCACGCAGAGACCACGCGAACGTGGCTCTGATACCACCTGTGACAGTTCTCAGGGTCACATCACGGGGTACCTATCAGCTTGCCACCCGCACGCGGGCATCCCCTACGGAGAGTTTCGCTTCGTGACTCTTCACGAACGAGAGGCTCGGGGCTTTTCCAGACGAAGGACTTAAGGTCCCAACTGTCGGCATATGGCTCTGATACCACCTGTGACAGCCCCACCTTCCCCTAAGGCGAACCAAAGGGGTTAGCGGACTGCCTGCCCAGCTCTCGCCAGGACTACGGTACAGTTAACGTCGTTCTATAACGTTCCGGAACATACCATTGCGCGCAAACAAGTCAGAAAACACAAAATAAAAAAAACGAAAATTTGCGCCGAAGATGAATAGTGCAGGCCACGTCAGAATCCGGCCGGAATCTGGCCGGATTAGCGGCCGGATTCTTGGCCGGATACTGTCCAGTGAGCATCTCGAATTTTTTTTCAAAAGTTCCACTCAATCCGGCCGGCAATCCGGCCAAGATTCCGGCCGGATTGTCTGGCCGGATACCGGCCAGTGAGCAACTGGCCGGATTTTCAAATTTTCACAGGCAATCCGGCCTTCAATCCGGCCAGTTTCTGGCCGGATTCCTGGCCGGATTCAGGCCAGTGACCTTCGGTCAAATTTTTTTTTCTTTTCCGTTTGAAAGCCGTGGTGATCCGAAATCCATCCAAACATTTACCAAACATATATATACAATGGAAACCAACATTTACAAGCCAAACGGCCTACCAAAGTATCCATTTCGTTCATACATATACAATAGCCATTTACCCCAAACATTGGTGAAATCAAAGCACTTAGGGTTTTCACCCTCAAGGAGCTAATCAAAATACATATACATGAGCTCAACTTGTCACAACCTTTTCCAAAAGAATTCATTTGCCTGTAAGGAAAACAAATAACACGGAATGAGCCAAAGCCCAGTGGTATACCACCCATTAAGCAATCAAATTCATATAAGAGTGAACCTTCATTTAAAGTGCACAATTAAGCAATGAAGCAAAACGGTAAAAGGATACGGTCGGCTCTCAAGAGCCCAATTCCACGCTTGCCATCTTGATCCAATTGCATTGACCCTCCGTCAATGGTACGAGTACCAAACCGTAGACCTCACTATACTTCCATTCCTTCCACCAAACATACCCCAACCGGGCCCGCACTCCAATTCAGTAGTTTTTGGTAATACTCGAGTTTACCGGAACCAAGGGTCTCATTACCACAAGGTTCCCCAGTACAGTCCCCGTGGCATGATAATTTTCACGACCAAGCCCTCGCCGGCTCGATCCAATTAACTACCATACGGGGTTGAGCTCATAAATGCAGTAAGGCCGTTGGACATTGTCCAAACGACATCAATTCAGTTTCCATGAAATGGAATTCACCAACCAATATATCCAGTTCAGTAATGCAATAAAACGGTAGCCATTCAGTGACAATATCAAAAGAGGTGAGGGCGGTCAAGTACACCCTCACCTTAATCAATTCCAATATGCAAGTAAGCCTTCAAGGCATCACATAAACATTTAGCAAAGCCACATAGTAACCATTTAGTGAGTAGTATACTCACCAAGTGAGAAAGTGGTGTTTCATACACCGCGATCACCAAAACGTCGTGAGCTACCGTCACGCCCTAGAATCACACAACAAATGCAATGAGACTCGAGAACGAGTCACCAAACAATGCTAAACACAACCCCAATAGGGTTTCATATGCATAAGTAGGCATGATAGCAAACCAGAAATTAAGATATGGCCTTAACTTAAGCCTTGATAGAAAAACCGTGTTTGAGCGTATAATGCGGTAATGGCGTCAATTTCACTACGGTTATCGGTTGGGGGTGTAAGACCCACCGTTTCGAAGCTATGAAACAGGGCTACAACAATGTAGAAGGGCACTCAATCCAGTTCCTAGCACCACTAGGTCAAAAATGCCAAAAACTATACCAGAATTCCCAAAACAGGTTTGCAAAAGACAGAAAACTGCAATCGGTATATCTCAGTCTATACAAGTCCAACTGCCGAAATTCCAAAGGCATATGTTAGCTAAGACATTCAGCTACATTTCATCAGAAGACACCAACTCCAAAATCCAAACCAATTCCAGTCAAAATGTCCAATTACTATCGCAGTTTTCGCATTCTGTCCAAGCAGAACAGCTACCGTAATATCGTCATAACTCATTCTACATTGATCAAAATGACCTGAAATTTTACAGGCATCTTCATCACATCAATACCTACAACTTTCATGTTTTGAGCAAAGTCTAATTCGGCCTCTAACCTAGTGATCTAAAACCGGACAGAATTGGGGATTTTCAAACCCTAACTTTCCAATTTTCCATCCAAATCCAAAATTAGTTGCATTTATCCACATTTCACATCCACTAGAGCCATTATAGTCCATTGCCAATCATCAAAGATGGCCACAACATTCATTTCATATGAAACCAGAAAAATTCCCAAGAAAATAGAAAACTTCACCAAATCACTTCAAACCAAGATAAAACCAGAAATTTCAGCACTTCACTCACTAATAAGCATAATTTAAGCTTCATAAGGTGTAAGAGGGTGTTCAAGCTTCACTTACCAAGAAACAAGGGAAAGAGAGATTGTGGTCACCTTTGCTCTTCAAACAAAGTTCACCAACACACTTACTATCACTAGAAGCAAAGTTTTTATGGATTAGAATCTAGTCTAGGCCTTTGGTGATGGAAGATTGAAGCTTATGGAAGCTTGGAAGTTGAAGAATTTCCTTTCTTCTTTGCTCAAAGTGGCCGGCCAACAAGAGAAGAAAAATGGTGATTTTTGTGCATTTTTTTGATATTTATTCCTTTGGTCAAAACAAGTCAAGAAATGGAATAGTAAGTCTTAAAAGGCATCAAATGAGAAGGTGACACTTGTCACCTTATTAAATGCATTCCTATCTTTCTTTCCTCTCTCACATCAATCACTTCACACATTCTACTTATCACTTAACACCCGATAAAATTTTCACAGTATCCGAAACTTAACCTTATTGGCCGAATTTTTCCGAACTTTTCGCACTAGTGGGTCCCACGTCCACTATTTACTCATAATTTTCTAAAAAGTCACCAATGCTAGAAAAATCATCTTAAAACTATAATTGCTCATAAAATCCACTAGGAAAATATTTCTAAGCCAGAAAATGCAGAAAACATGCAATTAAGGGGAAATAAACCCTAGGAAAATATTAGGGCAAAACGGGTTCTCACATTAGCAGCGGTACAAGTGAATACGTTTATGGAGGCCCTTGAGAAAGCTCAAAGAATCGAGAATGCAAAGGCACAGTTAAAGGCCTCCCAGACCCGGAAAAGGGGTGCATCGGATAGTATAGTGGGTGAATTGAACGAAACGATAGCGGCTCCTAAAGTGCAGAAAATGAACCCGTTACTCCGCCCACCATGGACGTTAGGGGCGGTAGATGAAAGGTCTACTAAAGGAAGCCAAATCAGACCTGAGGAGATTACTCAAGACAACCAAAAGATGGCTTCTCGCTTGACTTGTGGCTACTGTGGAAAGGCTAATCACACCGAGGATGCTTGATGGCGGAAAGGGCGGAAGTGGTGACCACCAGGTGAGCAATTGTCCGAGGAGACAGCCACGTGAAGGTAATACTCCGCAACTAGATGGAGCCAAATCAAGACAAGTGAATGAAAGAGGAAACAGAACAAGTGTGCCGGCAAAAGTGTATGCGTTAGGCAACCAAACAGTTCCGGACTCGTCTGAGGCAAATGAAGGTAAAAATTTCGAGGACGAAATTTCTTAAGGGGTAGAGAGTGTGAGGACCTAAAAATTTTCACATTTTCTCAGCATTATTTTATTTCTTTGATTATATTTTATACTTTTCTTAGAAATATTGAATTTTCTATGAATTTTTACAAGTAAGTACAATTTTAAAATCATCTTCCTAATATGAGTTAGTGTACGTTAATTTGAAGTGTATTATTGACGTGGGACCCGCTAGTGCGGTAAATACGTTATATTTTTGACAACTTGTTGGAGTTTGGTTAAGCGATATTATTTTACAAGGTGCTAAGAGATAATTAGAAGTTACCTATATAGATTAGTATTAGAGAGACAAAGAGATAAGTTTAAGCAAGCAAGGTGCCAAGTGTCACAAACCCATTGGATGTTGGATTTGACCAAGACCTTCTTAACTTTCCTAAAATCAATTTTGACTCAATTTTCTCTCATTTTTCTTGTGTCATGGCCGAACCTCTTGAGGAGGAAAACAAGAGAGAACTCTTCAATTTCTAGCTTCCAAATTTGCTCAAATCTTGAGTTCCAACCAACCAAATCACAAACTACACCATACAAGTAATCATTAGGGAAGGTTAAAGTTATTGGTGGAGTTGTTTTGGAGGGGGAAAGATTAAGCTCCTACCTTTCTTGTGGTTTTAAGGTATTTTGCCAAGAACATCCTCTTTACTTCAATTAATTGCTTATTAGTGGGTTTTAGTTGTTTTATGTGACAGCCCCACCTCCCCCTAGGGCGTACCCCAGGGTTCGGCGGACCGCCTGCCCAGCTCTCGCCGGGACTCAGTCGTTCACTACAACCCTCAATTAAAAATTGAAATAAATCACGAGAATAAATATAACGACGATCCAAAACTTAACGCAAAACTTATGTACATTACTATCTCAAAAGGGAGTACAAACATCGAATATACAAAGGTTCTCAGTTCACCACACATCCAGCCCGTGCCAAGCACTAGGGCGAGAACCATTACAAAACCAAAAACTAGTCTAGGCTAGTCTAAACTGAGCTCTCGTCCTTGCTCGCCTTCCCCTGTTAAGGAAAACAAACTAAAGGGGTGAGCTAAAAGCTCAGTGAGATTCTATATACAAAAACAAGTAATTGAACAAGGACATTAATCATGTAATAACAAATAATCCAGAAAACATGTCCAATATAAAGCAATCATAATTCATTCATTAAAAGGATACAGGCTCACAAGGAGCAATTCGTTGTTCGTTTCCCATTCATTTCCTTATTCCTCCAATTATTTAAAATTGCATCTTTGTAAGTAAACCCCTCATTTTTTTTTTGACGTTCGTTTGTTCATTCTTGTTTACCTCCTCCTGGACGTTGGCCAGGCTTTTCCCCCCCATCCGGACGTTGACCGGACTACAAGGTAATACTCGAGTATACCAAATGTGCACCCAGGTCACCAAATCGCCCGACCGAGTCCGCTTCTGGCTCGAGTCGATCGGTAACAAAGGCAAGGGCCCAGTTCAGTCAAAAGGCTTACATTCATGCGCAACTAATATTTCAACATTTAAACACCAAAAATCTCATATTTATTTAGGTCGAGTGCGATAAAGTACACACTTACCTAGCAAAAGTTCATTTTATAAATCGTAGAAAACAATTAACATTTAATCAAATGTTCACAAATAACCACATAGTCACAAAAATCCACATAGTCATAGAAACAAAACGTATATAGAACACTCACTAAGCTCGCAAATGTGGTTTCATTCACTTCCATCAAAAGAACGTTGTGCACCACGGTCACGTCCTAAAACATGCAAACAAATACCATGAGACTCGATAACGAGTCATAAACCAAGGCCAAACATGACCCCAATAGGGTTCCATAAGTATATACAACCATTAAAGGAAACCAGAAATTTCGGAAATGTAACTAGCTTTGGCCCTGAAAAGAAAACAGTTTTTGTCCTCATTTTGCGGTAATGGCACCAATTTCACTACGATTATCGGATGAGGGTGCAAGACCCACCATTTCGAAGCTAAGAGATAGGGCTACAATATCACAGAAGGTCACTCAACCCAGTTTTGAGTGCACACAGGTCGAAAATGCAAGATACTACATCAAAAACGTAAAACAGATTCACCAAAATGCATTCTAGCGGAAACATCATAACTCAGGTTCTACAAGTCCAAATCCAGAAATTCCAAAACCGAATGAAATCTAAGAAATAGTGCTAAATTTCATCAGAAGGCCTCAACACCAATTTGGAAGCAATTCCAGCCAAAACAACCAATTACAGGCGCAATTCTTACATTCGGGTAAAACCAGAACAGCAATAGTAATTTCGACTTATCTCATTCTACACTACTCCGATTGACCTGAAATTTTGTAGGAACCTATAAAATGTCATTCCCTACAACTTTCATGTTTTAAGCCAAGGCCAATTCGGCCTCTATCTAGGACCTAAAATTTCGGACAGAATGCTCCCTCAAGAACCCTAGTTTTCTGAAATTTCTTCCAAACCAGAAATTTGTTGCAATTAATCACTTTTCCCACCTCCTTAAGTCATTATAGACCATTTCCAATCATCATAGATAGCCACACAATCATGCTTATATTAAAACAGAAAAATCCCCAAAAATAATAAAACTTGATCATTTCAACCACAAATCAAGAATTAATCCATAAACTTGCATCTTCTACTACCACTAAGCATGATTTAAGCATCAATTAAGGGAGGAGTGTGAGGACCCGTACTTTTCTTAATTGCACGTTTTCTGCATTTTCTTTATTAGAAAATTTTTCTAGATCAATTTTATGAGTAAATATAGTTTTTAAATGATTTTTCTAGTATCGGTTAGTTTTTTGAGAAATTAAGAGTGTATACCGGATGTAGGACCCACTAGGGTGAAAAGTTCGGAAAAATTCGACCAATTAGGTTAAATTTCGGATACTGGTGGAAATTTATCGGATGTTAAGAGATATGTGGAGGATGAGATTTGATTGATGTGAGAGGAAACAAAAGGATAGAAATGCATTGAATGAAGTGACATGTGTCACTTTAAGAGAGGTTGCCACTTATTTGACTTATTTGACTTTTGACCTTTCTTACCAATTGTTGATTAAATATCTCAAATTTACCACAAAAATCACCATTTCTTTCTCTTCTTTGGCCGACCAACCTTAAGGAAGAAAGGAAGAGAGCTCTTCACCATTTAAGCTTCCAACTAGCTCAAATCATCCAACCCAAGTGCTGAAATTTGTTTCTACTCCATACAATCCTTCCATTTGGTGCTAGTAAGTGATTTTGTGGAAGTGTTCAAGGAAGCTAAGGTGTCCATTAACTTCTCTTCTCTTGTTTACTAGGTAAGTGGTGATTGACCTTCCTCCTATACTTAATGAAGCTTAAGTTGTGCTTAGTGGTAGCTAAAGTGCTGAAATTTGTGGTTTATTTCTTGATTTGAGATGAATTGGTGAAGTTTTTATTTTATTGATGAATTTTCTCGTTTAATGTGATCATGATGTTGTGGTTATCTATGATGGTTGGTAATGAAGGGTAATGACTCTAGTAGGTGTATATGATAGATAATTGCAACCAATTTTGGATTTGGAAGGAAATGTGAAAAGTTAGGGTTTCATATCCCCTTTTCTGTCCGGTTTTGGATCATATGGTTAGAGGCCGAATTGGCCTTGGCTTAAAACATGAAAGTTGTAGGTATTGATGCGTTTGAAGTGCCTGTAAAATTTCAGGTCATTTGGAGTAGTGTAGAGTGAGAAATGTCGTTTTTACTGTTGCTGTTCTGGGTTCTTCAGGATGGCCGAACTGCGTTTGTAATTGGCTGTTTTGACTGGAATTGCTTTGTATTTGGTGGTTTAGGTCTTCTGATGATATGTAGCTTGATGTCCTAGCTACCATATGCCTTTGGAATTTCTGCATTTGGACCTGTTTAGACTGAGTTGTACTGATTACAGCATAGTGTAATTTGTAAACCTGCAATTACGGTTCTGGTTTGTTATTTGGCATATTTGACTTAGTTGTGCTGGGAATTGGACTGAGTGACCTTCTACATTGTTGTAGCCCTGTTTCTTAGCTTCGAAACGGTGGGTCTTACACCCTCATCCGATAAGCGTAGTGCAATTTGTGCCATTACCGCAAACTGAAGACAAAACTGTTTTTATCCGAAAATGTTTCTAGCTTGACTTTCGTATTTATTGTTGTATTGATATGACTTGTAAGCCTAGTGAATGGCTTTTGGATGAGATTCTTCTATATGAGATGTTGGGACTGATTTGAGCAAACTAATGAAGCCATTAATGGCTGGAAAATAGGTAAAAACAAGGGACATGCCGTCCGTTTTTTTTCTTGTAATGCGAGCAAGTTAAAGTGAGTTTTGCGAATGTATTTTGTAACGAATTGGACGTAGTTATTGAAAATGTTACCGACTCTTTCAAAGGGTGGCCGAGGGTTAAATTTCTATTTAAACCTATATATTTCCGCTTGGCAAATAAAATGATTATTTTACCATTCTACCCTAATACCAAAATATAGAGGTTGACTTAGGGTTCTCTTGGCCACAAGTGAATAACTTTTAAGTGAAGTTTTAAGAGTGAACGTGAGATAGTTTGCCACCTTTTCATGATTTTCTTCAAGGCATATAGTTTAATGATTTTGAGCTACATAAACGATTCCGGAAAACAATACTTCCTAGCTTACCTTATTGGATTTCGATTTGTCGTTAGTTAAAGTGTTTTCTACCGAAAATTTCATAACCTTTTGAGTTTGGTTTCAAGGTTGGTTTATGAACCCTAGTTATTCCCTTCCACGAATCCAAATGCCATCGTTACACATTGAAAGTCATTTTTATACGTTTTACTTTTAGGTGATCGGGTTTTTTCGATTTGATTTGATAGTGTTGCTAGATAAATGGTAATATCTTTTCTCTTGTTTAATATTAGGTTTCATTGGTGACTGAGGGGAATACCCGGTGGGGTATTTTGAACGTTGTTTTGCATAACTAGGTGAGAGTTCCTTGCTTGTTACGTTTCATGATTATATGGCTTGTTTGAATGATTGATAACATGTTAAATGCTTTCAATGATTGCTAAACGAGTTTTCGAGGCGAGTGTGTACTTTATCGCACTTAGCCTAAATGATTGTGAAATTTTAATGATTGAGCGATTGAAATGTTAATTGTGCATGAATGTAAGCCTTTTGGGCTGAACTGGCCATTGCCCCTTGTTACCGGTCGTCTCGAGCCAGAAGCGGACTCGGTCGGGCGATTAGGGACTTGGGTGAACGTTTCGGTATACTCGAGTATTACCTTGTAGGTTGGTGGAGCCTGGCCAAAAGCCAGGGACGGGGTGAATGAATGAATGAACGAATGGATGAACGAGGGGTTTTATTTATACAAAATGCAATTTCAAATGAGTGAAGGTAGGGGGAATGAAAGGAGAATGAATGAATGAATGAATGAACGAATGGCTCCTTGTGAGCCCGTATCCTTTTAATGAATGTGTTTATCGCTTTCACTTACACTTGTATCTGGAATTCCTGGTTATCTGTACTGAATGCATGGAACTGCTTGTTTGTCTATGTGATCGGAACCTCACTGAGCTTTCCAGCTCATCCCTTTAGTTTTGTTTTCCTTATCAGGGGAAGGCGTGCAAGGACGAGAGCCTGTATAGACTAGCTGGGTCTAGCTCTTGGTTTACTTTTGTTATGGTTCTCGCCCTAGCTTTTGGCAAGGGTCGGATGTATGAAGTATCGAGAACTTTTGTACCCTTTGTTTTTTGTAAGTCCTTTGAGATTGGAATGTATATAAGTTCTACTTTAAGTTTTGGATTCGTGTCCTATGTACTCCTGTCGTAATGAATTGGATCCTGGTTTGCTCTCTTTTGAGGTTTGATTTATTATTTGTTTGTTTGAACGACTGAGTCCCGGCGAGAGCTGGGCAGGCGGCCGCTGAACCCTCTGGTTCGCCTTAGGGGGAGATGGGGCCGTTACAGTTGGTATCAGAGCCTGCTTCGCGTGGTCTCTGCGCGGAGTGAGCCTGGACTGAGTGGTGAATAGGTATGAAGGATTAAGTGCTCGTTCGAGCATAAGCTATGAGTTGTGAACGTTATAGAGCTTAAATTTTCCTGTGGAATCTGAGGACCATAGATAGGTACGTCTGGGAGGAATTCCGATTGTAGATGGTTTACTCTTGGGACTGGCCAGCTCGAGAGGTGAATTATCTTATTTCGGATTCTCGTACCCGAGTACTCCAGAGTTGAGGTAGTGCTAAGTATTTGAGACTTGTATTGTGGGAACATGAACAGGCTTTGTTCGACTGGAATGAGTACAAGAGGTTAAGGGATATCTGGTGTGAATAGTAAGTGACTTGAGGGACCGGACGGGGTTACCTTAGCTAAGACTGTGACGACACATCACCTCCTCGTTTGATTCGCCTATATATTCTTATTACATGACGTTAATTGGTGTATTTGAGCATATGAATGTTTGCCTGACTTGATATGTACTTGTGTATTTGGTCATCTATTTTGTGATATGTGGAGTGTTAAGTGCCTATATGTTTACTTGTGTACTTGGTGCCTCAATTTTGGTTACTTTTGAGTCACCTTATTGCATTTATTCATTCAACTACTTTTGGAAAAAAAAAGAGGGAAGGAAAAATATGGACGGGAGACGTAGTCAGGGACGTGGTCGAGGCCGTGGAACTAAATGGACCCCAGAACCTAGAGCAGAAAGGGAAACGTCCGCTGAACAAGAACAAGGACCGAGAGTTGCAACCGGAGACCAAATGGCGACGGCAATGCAACAAATGACGGATATCTTGGCAAGATTAGTAGATCAACAAAATCAAATACCCGTAAATCAACCCAGGAACCCTGAGACGGGTGAGGATAAGGCTCTGGAGCGGTTTCAGAAGTTTGCACCTCCAAAATTCGCTGGAGGGCCTAATCCGGATATCGCTGAACAGTGGCTAGAGGCCATGGTGAATATATTCACAGCTTTGAATTACACTGAACAGAGGCAGGTGAACTTCGCAGTGTTTCAATTTGAGGGACCGGCCCGGGCATGGTGGAACGTAATTAGAACAAAGTGGGAAAGAGAACAGACTGTTTGGACATGGGCGAATTTTGTAAGAGAATTTAACGAGAAATACCTCCCACCCTTAGTTCAAGAAAGGAGGGAGGACGAATTTATTGGACTACGCCAGGGGACCTTAAGTGTGGCTGAATACGAAACGAAATTCACCAAACTATCCAAGTTTGCTTCAGAATTAGTAGCCACAGAACCGAGAAGAGTGAGACGGTTTATACAGGGACTAAATTTGGACATCCAAGAGGCGTTGGCAGCAGCGCAAGTAAATACATTTACTTAAGAAGGTTCAGCGAATCGAGAGTGCCAAGGCACAAGTAAAGGCCTCCCAAACTCGAAAAAGGAGTGCATCGGGCAGTGGATTGGAAGAGTTTCGTGAAACGATGGCGCCTTCTAAAGTGCAAAAGGTGAACCAATTATCCCACCCACCATGGACATTAGGGGCGTTAAATGAAAGGTCTACTAAAGGAAGCCACATTGGACCTGCGGAGATTTCTCAAGGAAGCCAAAAGATGGCTTCTCACGTGACTTGTGGCTATTGTGGAAAGGCCAACCATACTGAAGATGCTTGTTGGCGAAAAGGGCGGAAATGTTTAATCTGTGGAAGCAGTGAGCATCAAGTGAGCAATTGTCCGAGGAGACATTCACGTGAGGGTAGTACTCAGTCACTGGATGGAATTAAATCAAAACCAGCGAAAGAAAAAGAGAACCGACCAAATGTACCGGCCAAAGTATATGCATTAGACAACCGAACGGTTCTGGACTCGTCTGAGGCAAATGAAGGTAAAAATTTCGAGGACGAAATTTCTTTAAGGGGGAGAGAGTGTGAGGACCCGTACTTTTCTTAATTGCACGTTTTCTGCATTTTCTTTATTAGAAAATTTTTCTAGATCAATTTTATGAGTAAATATAGTTTTAAAATGATTTTTCTAGTATCGGTTAGAATTATTTGTCCAAAATTTCACTTTGGACTAAAATGATTAACAATTGATCTTGTATCAAATAGCCACATAACAAATTACACCTATAATCTAGGGAACTGGGTGTAGTGTAACCATCAATCTTATAACAGTTTATACTGGGTGTGTAATTGAGGTCACTACACCCGTACAGTCGCTAAATTCCCCTAATATACATTGTGGATGATTTGGTATCAAATAGTCTAGTAGTATAATTAAGGTAACCTCTACATTTGATTGTGTATAACCTCACACTCACTATATACACTCATTTTATAACACTTGTGCATAATTTGAAATTGTTATACCAATAAATTCTCATGAATTTTGAGTGCGTAAATGAACCCCTTACTAACCAGTATACGCTGAGGTTAACTTTATATAACAACTGTTATAAGAGAATTTAATGTTGAAAATCCCATGTCAAGAAAGGGGAGGTTATACCTCCCCTAAATTCTCTGGTTCAAATTAGGTTGGGTTCACATTACTTCGTTATACCTATAAGCGAAATTTCTAGACCTTAGGTTATAAAGTATAGTTTTCCATTAAAATAAATTCAGCCACAACGGGTGTAGTGTTACCAATTTGCTATAGCTCGACTGTAATACTCGAGTAAATATATTGTTCCGTTTATTGAAACTATCCTTGTCTAGAAATTGAAACCATATGTAAAACCATGGTTATATAGGGCTATGCACTCAAACTCATAAAAAAGACAGTATGTAATTACACCTATTAAGTATACGGTGGATTGAATATCCAATCAATGAGTTTGTGATCTTAAATATTGAGGTTGAGGTATATGAAAACATGGTTGCCGGATGATCTCTTAACTGGGCGTGGTTGGTTATAACCTATTTAAGATGTTAATCATCTTAAAATAGTCGAGTGTGTACCAAGTATGGCGCCAGTTCACAACTTACAGAGATCTTAAATGATTGCAAGCACGCATGATATGCAGTCGAGTAAATAATGCAAGAAACATTTCATAAGAATCTTTAACAATAGTTTGGGGTCACTCACCTCCACGGCTCCGAAATTATCCATGATATAGCATTGCTTTGCTCAAATCCAAGTCTTAGATCACAAACTCAAGGCAAACAAGTCCTTTACAAGTTCGGACAGCACTTCCCCTGAATTTGCTAACTTTTCCGGCCATCACGGCTTCATTATTTCCTCATTCCAACCCAAAGGTACACACACAACAAGAAGTTCATCCAATAGCCATTCAGCAAGCTCCAAGTAGTACAAAGACAAGTCAAGCTAGGGAAAAGTCCGGAAATGAAAGTTAAGCTCAAAACCAGAAAAACAGTTTTGGATGTCATTTTGCGGTAATGGCACCAAAGGCACATCGAGTATCGGATGAAGGTGAAAGATACACTGTTTCGAAGCTAAAAGACAAGGCTACAACAATGTAGAAGGCCACTCAGTCCAAATCCTAGCACAACTAAGTCATATATGCCAAATACCAAACCAGAACCGTAATTGCAGGTTTACAAATTACACTATGCTGTAATCAGTACAACTCAGTCTAAACAGGTCCAAATGCAGAAATTCCAAAGGCATATGGTAGCTAGGGCATCAAGCTACATTTCATCAGAAGACATCAACACCCAAATCCAAAACAATTCCAGTCAAAACAACCCATTTCAGACGCAATTCTAACATCCTGACAAACCCAGAACAGCAATAGTAATTTCGGATTATCTCACTCTACACAACTCCGATTGACCTGAAATTTTGTAGAAACCTTTAAAATGTCATTCCCTACAACTTTCATGTTTTGAGCTAAGGCCAATTCAGCCTCTATCTAGGACCAAAAATTTCGGACAGAATGAAGAACCAAGAACCCTAATTTTCCAGATTTCTTCCAAAACAGAATTTACTTGCAATCTTCCACTTTTTCCACCTTCTAGCTTCCTCAACTATCACTTCCAATCATCAAACATAACCACATAATAACAATCATATGAGAACAGAAAAATCCTAATTAAATATAAACTTCACTAATTTCAACCAAAATCATGAAATCATCCATAAAATCACTTATTCAACCACCACCAATCACTAATTGAACATTATCAAGATCAAAGGAAAGGTTCCTTAGTCACTTACCATGCAAACCCAAGGAAAGACCCAACTTAGCACCTTTGCTTCTCAAACCACTTCACCACACACCTTAATACCACCAAGAGAAAGGTTTTTATGGAGCAAATCACGATTTTAACGGTTGATTCACAAGATTGAGCAAGAAATGGAGTTGGAGTTGAAGGCTTTCTTCTTGTATTTTTACTCCAAGAGGTTCGGCCAAGCTTGCAGAAATTTAGGTGCTTTTTGGGTCAAAATTGAGTATTAGTAAAGGTAAGAAATAATGGTCAAAGTCAAGGTTGAATAGGAAGGTGACACTTGTCACCCTTTAGGTTTAAAACTTATCTTTTTGTCTCTCCAATACAAATATCTTAACACTTTGTAAAATAATATCACTTAATACAAAATTCCAACAAGTTGTCAAAAATATATTGCATTTACCGCACTTGCGGGTCCCACGTTCAAAATACGCTCTTAATTTCTCAAAAAACTAACCGATACTAGAAAAATCATTTTAAAACTATCTTTGCTCATAAACTTTATCCGGGGAATTTTTCTAATAAAGAAAATGTAGAAAAGGCGGGCGATTAAATAAAATAAACACTAGAATATTAGAAAATTTCCGGGTTCTCACACTCATTCTTTCGGGGCGTCACAAATGCTAACTATTCTAATCCCTGGCTGTAGTACAAGTCGTGCTTGGAGAAGGTTTGGTATATATTAAATATTGAGGTGGATTGGATAATGAGGTGTTTATGAGCAAAGAGAATGCATAACCATGGTTATACCAAATCACTTCACATTTTGTAGGTTTGTAACCATGGTTATACCATGGTTTTTTATGCATTGAGAGTGTTGAATTCGAGGGTGTGTAAAACCATGAGACGGGTGAGGAAATTTTCCAATTACATCGGGATCATTCACACTCAATGTGAGAGGTTATAACTAACCAAGAAATTCCCCTAATGCACATTACTTCGTAGAAGTAATTTCTAGACCTAAGCTTATAGGTTAGGTTGGGTTATAAAGTATAGTTGTTATATGTGCATATCCTATAACATTTCCCTTGGCCTGTTTATATCATTTATAGGTTATATGTGCATATCCCACTCCATTCACAAAATGTTTGAGGTATAGCCATTTTAGGTATATAGTTGTTTATATCATTAAATTCTTGAAGTGCTGTCCGAACTTTTAAAGGACTTGTTTGCCTTGAGTTTGTGATCTAAGACTTGGATTTGAGCAAGGCAATGATATATGATGGATGGTTTCTGAGCCATGGAGGTGAGTGACCCTAAACTATTTCCAAAGTACTTGTGAAACGTTTCTTGCATTATTTACTTTTGAACTGTTTCCAAAGTTACTTCTGAACTGTTTCCAAAGTTACTTTTGAACTGTTTTCTTACATATCATGCGTGCTTATATGAGAGCGTTCCTTGTTTGATATATTTCCTTGACTAATTGGCTTGTTATTATGGATTGATAATGTATTAAGTGCTTTCAATGATTGTTAAAACGAGTTTTCTGGGCGAGTGTGTACTTTATCGCACTCAACCTAAATAAATGTGAAATTTTCATGATTAATGATTAAATGCTACTTGCGCATGAATGTAAGCCTTTTTGGGCTGAACTGGCCATTGCCCCTTGTTACCGGTCGTCTCGAGCCAGAAGCGGACTCGGTCGGGCGATTAGGGACCTGGGTGAACGTTTGGTATACTCGAGTATTACCTTTGTAGGTTGGTGGAGGTTGGTGGAAAATGATGCAATTTCAAATGAGAAAAAAAAAGGAAATGACAGGAGAACGAACGTATCTTTTTCATGAATGTTACTATCGCTTTCCATTGTACATGTTTCTTGAATTATTGATACTCCATATTTAATGTTTTGTAAATGTCGTAATTGTTTCTGGACTTATCATTTGATTTATGACATCATTGAAATGAACTATTGTGAAACCGATTTGACTACTATTTTTTTCTGGTTACTCGCTGAGCTTCTAGCTCACCCCAAAAATATTTTATTCCCCTCCACAGGGCTCGTGGCGAAGGAAGGCTTGTTGTGATTTTATTGTTGTGGAATTCCTCTTGTGTAATAATTGGGATCATGGATCAGAGTGGCGCAGTGGAAGCATGGACGCTTCGCTTTTGATATGTAATTATTTATTGGAGAATTTGATGTAATATTTGAGTTTTATCTTGTAATCTGTATGAGGAATGTAGTGAACGACTGAGTCCCGGCGAGAGCCGGGCAGGCAATCCGCCGAACCCTCTGGTTCGCCTTAGGGGGAGGTGGGGCTGTTACAGTTGGTATCAGAGCTTAGGCTTCAGATCTCTGTAGTGTATCCTAGGCTTGAAGTTAGGATGCCGGACTGTGGGTTTGGTTTGCAATCTTAGTGATTTTTGCGGGATATCTCGACTTGATTGGTACAAGATGGAATGTCGAGGACGACATTCTTTTAAGGAGGGGAGATTGTGACGCCCCGAAAAGTATGAGTGTGAGAACCCGTAAATTCCCTAATAATTTTCCTAGGCTTTTTCCCCTTTAATTGCATGTTTTCTGCATTTTCTGGCTTAGGAAATTTATCCTGGTGAATTTTATGAGTAAATATAATTTTTAGATGATTTTTCTAGTATTGGATAGTTTTTGAAAAATTACGGATATATAACGGACGTGGGACCCACTAGTGCGAAAAGTTCGGAAAAATTCGGCCAATAAGGTTAAGTTTCGGATACTGGGTGAAATTTATCGGGTGTTAAGAGATAAATAGAGGAGGTGAAGTGATTGATGTGAGAGGAAAAAAGAAGGATAGGAATGCATTAATGAAGTGACAAGTGTCACCTTAAGAGTGGTGGTCACTTATTTGACTTATTTGACTTTTGACCTTTCTTACCAATTGATTAAATATCTCAAAATTTACCAAAAATTCACTCTTTCTTTCACCTTTGTGGCCGGCCCTCTCTAGCTAAGAAGAAAGAAAAACTCTCCAAGATTCTTGCTTCCATCTTGCTTGAGTGTAATCATCCAACCATTTGATCTTGTTTCTACTCCATAAAATCTTTCCATTTGGTGCTAGTAAGTGGTTTGGTGAAGTGTTTTGGGAAGCTAAGGTGTCCAACAACTCTCCCTCTCTTGTTTACTAGGTGAGTGGTGATTGAACTTCCTCCTACACTTAATGAAGCTTAAGTTGTGCTTAGTGGTAGCTAAAGTGATGAATTGTAGTTTATTTCTTGGTTTGAGATGAATTGGTGAAGTTTTCAATTTATTGATGAATTTTCTGGTTTAATATGAATGTTGTTAGTCCCACAGACAACCAAGAGGGGGGGGTGAATTGGTTTGATTAAAATCTTAACCAAGTTTATGCACTTTTTCGTTAATGAAAATTTACCTTCCTTTTTAGTAATGATCAACCAAGTAGATTAGAAGACAATAGCAATATTGATCGGAGAAGCAAGTATAGATAAGCAATGAAGATTTTATTAAACAGAAATGTAAAATGGAGAAACAAACCAAGTGTCTACCAAGCTTTACCCAAACTTGAAGACCAAACACAAGGAAGAGCAACTTCTCTTTGATGAAAGTCGATCAACTAGATGTACAATGGAGGGAGCACTTCCTCCTTGCCCTAAGCCTCACTTAGTCAAGCCAAGAAGTTTTACAATCACTCAGAAAACCCTCAACAGAGCTACACTAAAGATCCTTTCACTCACAAAAGAAAAGCTCAACAGAAATTCACACCACTTTAAAACAAATCTGCTTTGGAGACTATTTTCTAGCTAAAATATCTCACTAGATCTTGTAAACAAAGTGTGCAAAAGTCCCTACTTCGTTCAGACCAGTTTTATTTTAAAGGGAACCAGAAATGGGCTTCATCAATGCTTCCAACGGATAGAAGGCAGCTGAAGAGTCAACTAGCCGTTGGGGCTGTCGGACGTCCGACGATCGAATCATCGTCCGAACCAATCGTCCGATGATAGCCAAGTTGAGGTTCGGACGTCCGATAAGTTCTTTGTCGTCCGACAGCACAGCGTCCGACCATGGGCCGAGAGCTAGCAAGTTATCTTGGAATTTTTCGGACGTCCGATGCGATTGATTAGCGTCCGATGGCAAGCGTCCGATCCTTCCGGACGTCCGATGCTTCTATGTGAGCGTCCGACGGTGCTTCCTTCCTGATGTTCTTCATCCTTTCGGACGTCCGACAGTTTCCTTTCGGCCGTCCGACCTGATTGTCCTGTTTTTGCTTCACATTTTGGTTGTTTTGCTTTTGATGACATATTCGAACCTGATTCTTGGATAGACAAAAACACTTGTTTTTGAAGAAGGTTAGATAAACATTTCAAAGTGCCAAGAATGACACAGTTAAAAGACAATATCTTTGATCGGAACAAAACAATGCTTTCTTTGTTCCATCAGGCCTGATCAAAGTATTCACTTTCTTGGACTGTATTTCAAAGAACTTTTGTGATCATCAAAACCAAGAATAACATTCTCCCCCTTTTTGATGATGACAAAACAAAAGTTTGAAATGAAATTTGATGATTGCAATGAAAGCTCCCCCTTTCAAAATAGACAAGAACTCCCCCTGCCATAGTGAATCAAAGAACTTTTGAAAACCTCCCCCTCACTAGACTGCCCAACCGAGTTTAGACAATTATCCAAAAACATGACAATTAAGTAACACACAACCAACATATCACCAATTCAATCCATCAGCAAAATCCAAATTTAATTCCAAATTTAATTAAACCATCAATCAATTCAACATATCCAACATCATCAAATCCTCATCAATCCATTCTCCCCCTTTTTGTCATCACAAAGGACAAGCCAAAAACATCCATCTTATACACAAAAACATCTTATCCAAAATGTAAACCAAAAACAATTCATGATAAACATCACCAGAATAAACAATTCATTCCATACACAAACATCACCAGTACTTAAACATCACCAATAACTTCCATCAAGATACTTAGAAACATCACAGAACTTAAACATAAACAAGAATATCCATTATATTACACCACAGTACTTAGATCATCCATCAAAACACACCAAAAGAAACTTAGAATATCCATAACATAACATATTCTAAAAGAGACAAACAAAATGCAAATGTCCTAAATGATGAACTAAGTGGATCCAGGTGTCCTCCGAGAGAGCTGATATTGGTCAAGATCCTCCTCTTCAGTGTCTTCATTATCTTCAGCAGCTTCTACAATTGGTGCCTTGCCTTTGTCTGATGTGGAAGGGCCATGAGGAGTCACAGGAGTTGCTGGATTCGGATCTGAAACTGATGAACCTGGATCAGTGGTTCGAGGTTCTTTGTCATGTGAGACTGCCTCAACCACAGGTGGAGGAAAAAGAAGATTCTTTTTGTCAAGAAAGGCAGTTTGTTGCTCAGAAGACATGGTGAGCATGAGACCATGTTCTAGAAGAAGAACATGCTGTTTGAGTTCTTGAAGAAGCTCAAGTACTTCATTACTGGAAGAGGAAGATGCTTTAGTGGCAGACTTCCTAGGGTGAATGGGAGTGAGTGAAATGGGTGAAGGATCATGTGCAGTCTTAGACCTAAGTTCACTAGAAGATGCACCCTTATAAGCCCATAGATTATCTTTGAAAACAAGATTTTTCCTTTCAAAATACCCTTTTGTAAAGGCATAAGAAGATGCTTCTTTAGGACAAACACCTAGAATAGGGACTTTGTTAAACTCAAAAATCTTTTGAAGAAACTTTCCATAAGATAATTTTCTGCGAGAATCAGTGGCATAGCGAAGTAAGAACTTGCACATGACAAAACCAAAATCAATACGTATTTTTTCTTGAAAACAATAAAAGAGGTACAACTCCATTTTGTTTGCATCAGTTCTGTGGCCATCAGTAGGCACAAGCAGGTTTGAAATGATAGAAAAAGCAATTAAATTCACAGGGGCCAGATCATTCAATTTAGCATCAGCAGGTGAGGAAAAACTTCTTTTGAAATAGGTTAACATTTTTGTCCCATCAAAATGATTTGCAGCAGTAGGAAGCTCTTCATAAGAAAAGAAATTAGCAATCTTATCTTTGCATAAACGTTCAATGGTAGTATTTAAAATGGAGTTCACAATTTCAGAGTCAATGATTAAGTCTACCCCATTAACCCTGGAAAATATTTCAGTTGGGTCAGAACCTTTCCTTAGATTAGCAAAAAATTGATGCAACATATCAGGATAGTAGACATTTGGCATAGAAATAAGATGTGACCATTTCTGGAAAGCAAATAGACTCAGAATGGATTCTAAACCTATGGAGCGAAATTCAGAGGGGTTTACAGTTCTTTGAGGGATGACACCCTTCTGGGATATCCAGGAGTATTTGTCTTTCGCAGCATCATCAAAGAATGTAGGAGGAGGAACTGATTTAGGAGGCGGTTGAGAGGAGGTCCCCTGTCCAGATTCAGGCTGAGATGTGGGTTGTGGAGTAGGCCGTGACATTTGACCCTTGATAGCTCCCCTTTTGATGCGTTTGGATGTCCGTTTGACAGTAGGAAGATCCTCATCCTCATCCCTGAGTGGATGCTTGCGTCCGGCAGTAACTTTTCCTCCCCTTAGATTCACCATTGTTCTAAATGTGTGGAATGGAGGATGCAAATGATGCACACAGCAGTAGGGAAGTGAATCGCACAGAAATTTTGGAACAAAAACACCTTGAACGAGATTTGACAGAGCGGTTATGCAAGAGTAGGGTTGTGAGGAAAATTTGGGGATTTGCGAAATGTTACTCAGTTTGGTGAAATGATCAGGAGAAATGAAACGCAAACGATGGGGAAATGTTTTGGTTGAGTCAATTTGGGAATGGTAGTTACAGAATGGTACGAATTTGAGAGTGAGGGAAGAGAGAGTTTTCGTCCGAGAGGAAATAGGATATGAAGAGACTGAAGCAAATAAGGAAGAAAGTTGATTTAAAACAAATGAGCCGTTGCACTGTCGGACGGCCGAACGAAGTTGTACGTCCGACAGTTGCGTCCGAACAGGCGCAATTCTGGAAAATGGCTGAAGAACATCATCGGACGTCCGAAGACTTTGAGAAATATTAGGATGATTTTTCGATTATTCCTAATTTTGATCTTAGATGAATGAACTGATCTAATGGCAGAGCTTTGGTAAATATATCAGCAAATTGATCTTTAGAACAAACATAATTTACACATATTTCACCTTTTTGAACAAGATCACGAATAAAGTGATGCTTTATATCTATGTGCTTTGTCCTAGAATGATGAATAGGATTTTTGGTCAAATTTATAGCACTAGTATTATCACAGAATACAGGCATGCAGTCATACAACAATCCAAAATCATTCAAAGTGTGCTTCATCCACAAAAGTTGAGCACAACATGCACTAGCGGCAATATATTCCGCTTCGGTTGTAGACAAAGATATTGCATTTTGCTTTTTGCTAAACCAAGAGACTAAACAATTTCCAAGAAAATGACAAGTTCCACTCGTACTCTTTCTATCCACATGACAACCTCCAAAATCAGCATCCGAATAACCATATAGAGCAAACTCATTAGATCTAGCATACCAAAGACCATAGTCTAATGTACCTTTCAAATACCTAAAAATTCTTTTTACAGCATTCAAATGTGATTCTTTTGGACAAGATTGAAATCTAGCACACAAGCAAACAGCAAACATAATATCAGGTCTACTTGCGGTTAAATAAAGTAGGCTTCCGATCATACCTCTATAATGCTTTTCATCCACATGATTACCTTCTTCATCTTTGTCAAGCTTTGTAGAAGTGCACATTGGAGTTCCAACTTGTTTTGAGTCCTCCATGCCAAACCTTTTCAGCAATTCCTTGGTATATTTTGCTTGATTTATAAAAATTCCCTCAAGAGCTTGATGTATTTGAAGTCCAAGGAAGAAATTTAATTCTCCCATCATACTCATTTCAAATTCATTTTGCATAGTGGTGGAAAACTCCTTACATAGATACTCATTAGTAGCACCGAAAATAATATCATCAACATATATTTGCACAATAAGAAGGTCTTTCAACACGTGCTTAGTAAAAAGTGTGGTGTCCACAACACCCCTTTTGAAACCTTTTTCAATCAAGAAACCACTTAATCTTTCATACCAAGCTCTTGGAGCCTGTTTTAAACCATATAAAGCTTTAGAAAGTTTAAACACATGACTTGGAAATTTTGTATTTTCAAAACCGGGGGGTTGATCCACATACACTTCTTGATCAATAAAACCATTTAAAAAGGCACTTTTAACATCCATTTGAAACAATTTGAAACCTTTGAAGCAAGCAAAAGCAAGAAGCATTCTAATAGATTCTAATCTTGCTACGGGAGCAAATGTTTCATCAAAATCAATTCCTTCTTCTTGTGCATATCCTTTAGCAACTAATTTGGCTTTATTTCTTACAACAACACCTTTATCATCCAACTTATTTCTAAAAATCCACTTTGTGCCAATGATAGGCTGATTTTGAGGTCTATCAACAAGTGTCCAAACTTCATTTCTCTCAAATTGATTAAGTTCCTCTTGCATAGCCAAAATCCAGTTTTCATCCTTTAAGCATCATTGATATTTTTAGGTTCAAAAAGAGAAACTAAAGCAAAATTATCAATCAATTTTCTCGATGAGGAACGAGTGTTTACCTTCTCGGATGGATCACCAATTATAAGTTCTTTTGGATGATTTTGGCTGAATTTCCAAGCCTTGGGAAGATCTTTGAGTGGATCATCATTTTTGTCTTCATCTTCCACTTCTTGATCATTTTGAACTTCATTTTCCATTTCAGTTGCTGCTGGTTTAGAACTTCCTTCATTCCCAATTGATAGCTTTTCCATTCCTTCTCGAACACCTACATCATCATCCTCACACAAACTTTTGGAATTATCATCATTGGCTTCATCAAATGTTATATGTATAGCTTCTTCAATCACAAGAGTCCTTCTATTAAAAACTCTATATCCTCTTTTATTTTCACAATATCCCAAAAATATTCCTTCATCAGATTTTTTATCAAACTTGCCAAGATGTTCCTTTAGATTCAAAATAAAGCATTTACAACCAAATACTTTGAAATAACCAACCGTAGGTTTCTTATCAAAAATCAGTTCATAAGGAGTTTTCTTCAAAATTGGTCTCAAGAGAATTCTATTCATTACATAACATGCAGTGTTTACCGCTTCAGCCCAAAGGTATTTAGGCAATCTACATTCATTCAACATAGTTCTAGCAGCCTCTTGGAGAGTCCTGTTTTTCCTTTCTACAACACCATTTTGCTGTGGAGTCCTTGCAATAGAAAACTCATGAGTTATACCATTATAATCACAAAATTCTGGAAAACCACAAAATTTGAATTCAGTTCCATTATCACTTCTAATTCTAACAATTTTTAAACCAAGCAGATTTTGCACTTTAGCAAACAATGAAGTAAAATTCTTGAAGGCATCATCTTTATGAGCAAGAAATATCACCCAAGTGTATCTAGAATAATCATCCACAATCACAAAACAGTATTTCTTACCACCCAAGCTAGAGATTTGAGTAGGGCCAAATAAGTCAAGATGCAAGAGTTCTAATGGTTTTGAAGTAGATACACACTTCTTTGTTTTAAAAGAAACTTTTGTTTGCTTACCAAATTGACATGCATCACATATTTTATCCTTTTCAAAACTGATTTTTGGCAAGCCTCTAACTAGTTCCTTTTTCGAAATTTCCTTTAGTAAGTCCATGTTAAAATGACAAAGTCTTCTATGCCACAACCAAGGATCTTCATTTGAAGCTTTAAGACATTTTAAGCTAGAAGAATCAACTTTATCAAGAATCACAATATATATGTCATTAAACCTCTTACCTTTGAACACAACATTGTACTTGGAATCAAGTACAATGCATTCAAGCTTTTTAAACAACACATACAAGTCTTTATCACACAATTGACTAACACTAAGCAAGTTATAACCTAAGTTATCAACTAAGAGCACATTTTGAACAAAAGTTTCACCATTCTTACCAACATCACCTATTCCAATTGTCTTAACTTTCACATCATCACCAAACGTCACCTTTCCACTTGATTTTGATTTCAGCTTTATGAACAGAGAGGGATCACCGGTCATGTGCCTTGAGCAGCCGCTATCAATAAACCATTTGGACTTGTTTGATCCTTTTTCCTGAAAAAATAAGGTGTTTGGTACCCATTTTAATTTTTGGGTCCATAATAGTTAGCATTGTATCTAACTAACCACATGCATTTCATCCCTTTGTTCTGATTTCTTTTCACATAGCAATCTCCTTTCAAATGCCCTCTTTGACAACAGAAATCACACATAATGAAAGAGTTCTTAACATGTACTGGTTTGATATATCTCAATCCACCTCTTCTATATGTTGTGAAGCCATGTGCAATTTTGTTGTGAGCAAATGTTCTTTGACAAGCAGAAGGATGAGTAGATGACATGTTTCTTTTGAGAAAATCCTGTTTTCTTGATTTCAAAGTTTCATCCAAGATGTCCATTCTTTTCTTCAAATCACCATGCCTTTCCTTCAGCATTTCACAAATATTAGTCTTTCTGTCAAGCTCGTTTTGAACATCACATCCGGCTCTTACAAGGCATTCATTGTCAGTCTTTAGATGTTTATTTTGTTGAACCAGACTTGTATTTTCTTGAATGA
>NW_020861713.1:53252-94433 GCF_003713205.1 Coffea eugenioides
GTATTCCCAGTCAAACTAACCAATTACAGAAGCTGATTATCAGTTTCGGACAGAAACAGGGCAGCAGGGGTATTTCAGTCGTTTCACAGGGTACGTTGCTCCGATTGGGTTGAAATTTTGTGGAAAACTATAAAACATCATTCTCTACAACTTTTATGTTTTAACCCAAGGCTAATTAGGTCTCTAACTAGGAGAAACAGTACCGGACAGAATGGGGTTACTTGAAACCCTAATCTGGAATTTTAGTATCAAACCAGAAATGTTACACAACCAATCATACCCCACATATATCAGCTCCATTTTACACTGTAATAAGCCCTCAATCCATGACCAAACCATGATTATCATACAAAACAGAAAAATAACAATAAGAAATCAAAATTCATCAAACCTTCACTTCCAACCGTAAACAAACCATAATCACACCATATGTCATCATATTAAACCACTAAAGCAACCAATTGCACATTATCAAAGCTAAAGGGAAAAATTCTTAACAACTCACCTTGTGACCTCAAGAATACAAGCAACTTAACACCTTTGCTTCTCAAACCACTTCACCACTCACCTTAATACCACTAGACTAAGAGGTTTTATGGAGGAAATCCAAGGTTAATCGGTTAGAATTGAAGATTGAACAAGATTGGAGGTAAGAAAGTGGAGAGTTTTCTTTTCTTCTTTCCTTAGAGAGGGCCGGTCATGAAGCTTACAAATAAGGATGATTTTTGGGTAATTTTTGATTAAATTGGTAAAGTAGTGAATAGTGTGGTCAAAGTCCAAGGATTAGTCACCAAGTGACACCTGTCACTTCAATTAATACATGGTTATCCTTTTGTTCCTCTCACACCAATTCATCTAGTGACCTCTAATTATCTCTTAACACCTGCTAAATTAATCCCGGTATGCAAAACTTAACCTAACTGGCCAAATTTTACCGAACTTTCAGCACTAGCGGGTCCCATGTCTGGTATACGCTCTTAATTTCTCAAAAACTAACCGATACTAGAAAAATCATTTAAAAACTATATTTACTCATAAAAATTATCTAGAAAATTTTTTGTAAGCAAGAAATTATAGAAAAGCGTGCGATTAAATAAAATAAACCCTAGAAAATAAGAAAATTTACAGGTTATCACACTCTCTCCCCCTTAAAAGAATTTCGCCCTCGAAATTTCTCACCTTGATTCATGAAGAGTTCAGGGTATTTCTTTTGCATTTCTTCTTCCACTTCACAGGTAGCTTCTTCTACCCCATGATTTCCCCACAATATCTTTACCAAAGGAATCTTCTTATTTCTCAGCTCTTTAACTTTTCAGTCAAGCAACTGTACGGGTTTCTCTTCATAAGTGAGCAATTCATCTATTTCGATTTCCTCCGATTGTAAGATATAAGACGGGTCGGGATAGTACTTCTTAAGCATCGAGACATGAAAGACGTCGTGAATTCTAGAGAGACTCGGTGGCAGTTCTAGCCGATACGCTACTGTACCCGCTCTCTGGAGAATGTTGTACGGTCTGACGAACCTCGGTTGCAATTTCTTTCCTCTACCCGCCGTGATGCTCCGTAACGGTGTAACCTTGAGGAAAACACGGTCCCCAACTTCGAACTCCAAGTCTTTCCTTCAATTGTCCGCATAACTCTTTTGTCGGTTTTGAGCCGTTTGGAGTCTTTGTCGTATCAACTTGACTTTTTCTTGTGCCTCCTCCATCCATGGGATAGTCGTTGGATCTAGGGCTTTCTTCTCGCCGACTTCATCCCAGTAGATCGGTGACCGACATTTCCTCCCATAAAGTGCTTCGTATGGAGCCATTTGAATGGATGAATGGTAGCTATTATTGTATGCAAACTCCACTAAGGTCATGTGTTGACCCCAATTACCCCCAAAATCTAAAATGCAGGTCCTTAACATATCCTCAAGAGTTTGAATTGTTTGCTCCGATTGTCCATCCGTCTGAGGGTGATAGGTGGTGCTTAAGTTGAGTTTGGTCCCCACAGTCTCTTGGAATTTCTGCCAAAACCTAGATACGAAGCGGGGATCTCTATCGGAGACGATGCTTACAGGAACGCCATGTAGCCTTACGATCTCGTCCATGTACACCTGAGCCAATTTCTCCATAGAGTATTTCATGCTTACCGATAAGAAATGGGCCGATTTGGTTAATCGATCGACGATCACCCAAACGGCATCGTGTCCTCGTTGCGTTCGCGGCAAACCTGAAACGAAGTCCATTGTGATGTTTTCCCACTTCCACTCGGGTATCTCAAGGGGTTGTAACAAACCCGATGGTTTTTGATGCTCCACCTTAACTTGTTGGCAAACGAGACATTTTTTCACGTACAGAGCGATTTCCTTCTTCATGTTATTCCACCAATATGTTCCTTTTAGGTCTTGATACATCTTGCTACTACCCGGATGGATTGTGTATCTGGATCGATGAGTCTCCTCTAAGATCTCCGTCTTTAACGTTCCATCTTTAGGCACCACCACTCGATTTCGGTATTTTAGAGTACCCTCGGGACTAAAATTGAAGTCGGTTGATTCCCCTTTTTCCACCTTCTCTCCCCACTTTCGCACCATCGAATCCTCCTTTTGTGCTTCTTTAATTCGCTCCAGTAGGGTGGATGTTACCTTAATATTACCAAAAACCACCTTATAACTCCCAAGGCAGGGTTTCCACTCGCAAACGGATTCTAACAAATCCCACTCTTTGATCATTAACCCTGCTACTTGAACCTTGCGACTTAAGGCATCAGCCACCACGTTTGCCTTCCCCGGATGGTAGTTGATAGTGCAGTCGTAATCCTCTAGAAATTTCATCCACCGTCGCTGCCTCATATTCAATTCCTTTTGAGAAAAGAGGTATCTAAGACTTTTATGGTCTTAGTACACCTCGAATGTTATCCCATATAAGTAGTGTCTCCACTTTTTCAGAGCGAAGACAACCGCGGCTAACTCAAGATCATGGGTTGGGTAGTTCTGCTCGTGGGGTTTCAGCTTCCTAGAGGCAAAAGATATCACGTTCCGATTCTGCATCAGCACACACCCCAGACCTTCTCGCGACGCGTCGGTATAGACGGCAAACCCGTCTACTCCGTTGGGCAAGACTAGAACTAGCACCATAGTTAATCTTTTCTTTAGCTCCTGAAAACTCATTTCGCATTTGGCATCCCACACAAACCGACCATGCTTCTTTGTCAGGTCGGTTAAAGGACCGGCTAGTTTGGAAAAATCTTTAATGAAACGCCGGTAGTACCCAGCCAGCCCTAGAAAACTACGAATCTCCATGGGGTTTTCTGGCCGTTTTCAATTCGTCACGGCCTCTACTTTCGCCGGATCAACCGAGATGCCCTCATGAGAAATTACGTGCCCTAAGAAAGAAATTTTCTCCAGCCAAAACTCACACTTACTGAACTTGGCGTATAACCGACGCTCTCTTAGGGTTTGCAAAACAATTCTTAGGTGCTGTTCGTGCTCCTCGTGAGTTTTGGAGTAGACCAAGATGTCATCAATAAAAATAACGACAAATCGGTCCAAGTAGGGCTTAAAAACCCTATGCATTAGATCCATGAAGGCGGCAGGAGCATTGGTTAGTCCAAAGGGCATAACTGCGAACTCGTAATGCCCATATCTCGAATTGAATGTGATTTTCGGGTTATTCTCTCTCCTAATCAACAACTGGTAATACCCCTGTCGGAGGTTCAGTTTTGAGAAGACCACTGCTCCTTGCAACTGGTCGAACAACTCATCAATGTGGGGCAGTGGATACTTATTTTTAATCGTCACATTGTTTAGCCCCCGGTAGTCTATACACATTCGCAGACTCCCGTCCTTCTTCTTTACAAACAACACAGGGGCTTCCCAAGGAGACCCACTCTCTTGAATGAACCCCCGCTCCAAAAGGTCTTGTAATTACAATTTCAGCTCCTTCAGCTCCGCAGGGGCCATTCGATACGGGGTTTTTGAGATAGGCGAAGTTCCCGGTAACAGGTCGATCTTGAATTCGATCTCTATCTCCGGAGGTAGGGCTACTAACTCATCAGGGAATACATCCAAAAATTCCCGAACTATGTGTCGCGCCCCACTTTTTGAAAGTGTGAAAGTAGTGTGTATGTGAACGTGTGTGAATGAAAAGTAAAAGGCCGTGGGACTTGAGAATGCGACGATTTGGCCAAACAAAGTTCAAAAGGGGGGTTTTTAATGAAAAATGGAGTCGCCACTTGGTATAGAGTTAGGGTGTACCAAGTCACCCAAAAAGAAATTTTCTAAAGGAAACATAGAAAGAAACCCCCTTTTAAACGACTCCTAGTCCACGTAAACCAACGAAAAAGGTTCGGGAGTCACATTTGACGAAGGGGAAGGTAAGGATAAAAATCCAAGGCACCCCTTCGACCTAGCCAAGGCTAGTTGCGTGATTTAGCCCCACCTTTCCTAATTTTTCTACCCAAGGTATGTATCGCGTGTTGGATATGACTATATGAATGCAAAAACCTAGACCTAGGGGGACATGGGGGAAATTTCTCTTCAAAGGTTGAGTGGTGCCAATCACATTAATTGTGAAGCCCAATAATGATCCTTTGGAGAGGTCACACATAATCCTAAATGACGTAAAAATGAGTGGAATGCATGCCATGTGAAAATGTGAGTTTGTGTGAAATGAGAAAAGTGTTAAAAATAATAGAATGTAAGTGGAGGTGTGCAAATGTACTTACAAGGTAAGGTGAGTAAAGAATGATAATGTGAAAATAACATAAAGTGCATGTGTGTGAGTGAAGTGAAAACGTCCAAAAGTAGTGTGAAGTGAGAATGTGAAAAAAGGGATAGAATATAAGGTAGAAGTGTATAGGATAGCGAATAAATGAAATGCATGAACCCTAGAGGAATGCAAGCAAAATGGGTACGGGGACTCCTAACTTTGTGACTTTAATTTTCCCTTTGATTAGAAAGGAGAACTAGCGTGCTAAGGCTATTTGTGGAGCCACACTCGCTCGTTTCCCTTGTCGAAAGGGGACTCTCAAGCAAATGTACCATATAACTAGCATGAGATGCAAAAACCTTAAAATGAGGGGAAAAGGGATTCGAGGAGCATGCCAAACGATAAAAACTAAGAAAAATGCATGAAAATGTAGTGAACATGCAAATGTGTACTAACAAGAAGAGATACCTAAGGGTCTAGCGTTGGACTAGCCCATATCTAGGAATTCCTACTAGCATTGGACTAGTGGAAAACGGAACAATGAGCCACAACTAGCGTTGGACTAGTGTGGTGACGGGAAAGGGGGCCACAACTAGCGTTGGACTAGTGTGGTGACGTACATTCATCCATCATGTTCATGCATTGCTATGGAAAGCGAATAGACATGTCAATCACCTATAAACACATTGCACATAACACTTAGCATGCTCGACTAGATGCAAGAACCTAATAAAGCCAATTAACACATAGCAACAAAGGCAAATAACCAAGCTAATGAACCTATTACATTTGCTAACTAAAACAAAAGGGGAAGGGGAAGAATGGACAAGAATGCTCGCCAAGCCCTATCTATTACAAGCCAAGAGGTGTACACATACCCCATTAAAAGAATAACTTAAATAAAAGCAACAGTAAATGAAATAAATGAAAGGAATTAAGAAAAGGCAAGGAAAGCGAAGTAGACATGCAATTTTCACTTAGCACGTTGGATCACGTAGGAGAGACAAAAAAAGATAAAAGAAGTTATACCTCCCTCGCGATGGTAATCAAATGAAGTAAAAATGGCTTCAAAACAATAAAAAGGTCAAGGTACCACTTTATTTAAGAAAAATTAAAAGAAATATGCAAAACGAAGCTCATTTGATCATAAAGTCCCTAAAGTCATGTCTTAAGCGCAATTGAAGCAAAGCATGGTAGTTAATTGAAGCAAACAAGCAATGAAGTTGCACAAATTAAAATTACCAAGGACCAAATTGAGGAAATCATTCAATTGATTGGGCCATAGTAGGACAAGGGGAGACTTGGGGGGCCAAAGTGTAATTTTTAAAAGCTTTCATGCATGCATACGTAAAAGCTTAAGCTTCTGCAATTTTATTTAGACAAGGCTTCTGCAATCAGCACTTCGCCAAAATCAGCTTTCAAACACAATTAAATCCAAGCAAACAATCACACAATCCTCTCACTTTGCATCATGAAACTCGTAGATGCAAATCTGAACAACTCAAGCCAATTCATGCCAAGCTTTCAAAACATTTCTGCAACAAACATTTCTGCTGAAAGCTTTTCACAACGAATGCAATCTTCCTTTCATTCAAACATCCCTTAACAAAGCTAACCGAACCAAAAACTGGAATCAAAGCAACAAGATAACAAAGCTTTCTCCCCACTTTTATCCTAGAACCTTGATGTTTATACTTCCAGAAAATTCAGCAAAACAAACGCACACAAACTGTCCGCGTGCACTGCCGTAACACGCAGAGAGCTTGCAAGTTTATTGCAGCAGATTTCAGGCACAAAACTCAGCCAAACATAAATTAAACCCAGGCATCAAGATCATCAAACATTCCATACTTTGCGACATAGCACCTTTGGATTTAAGCGTAAAGAACATGCAAAGCTAGAAACTTTCTGTGACTTCACAAATCGAAAGGGGACCTTTGCAACCTCCTCCCTACCATTTCAGCACACACACGACACATTTATAAGCTTCCAATGGAGCATACAGAAATTCAAACTGATGTCCCAACAAAAAGGCTCTAAACACAGCTTTAATATTGAGCCATAAGACTATGACGAAACGCAAGAGAAAAAACATGGAGACTACAACAACTCAAGCTTCTTTTGAAATTCTGGTTTTTGAAAAATTCTTGCAAAGAGAACCATTTTAATCCTTAACCCATTACTCAATATTGACCCAAAGCTATAGAGAGGCGAGATGTAACTCAGAAATAGCAAATAAGCTCCAAAGTTCAAGCAAACCCAAATCATGAAAACAAATAAGATACCAAGAACAGAACTTGCAACCCATGATCACACTCATTCAAATTCACGGAAGGAATAAAACACTAAGGCTAACAGCTTTTGATTCCTAGATTTCCAATCATACATATTGAACCCAGCTATTGCGGTTGTAATCAATCCACCAAGCCATGACCAACCGAAAGCAATGCATTCTGAAAACCGAGATGCCGGCCATGCCCACAAACAGGAAAACCACATTCCAGTTTTAGAAGAAACCCACAAGAGAAAGGTTTAGGATTACCTCTTTGCTGCCTTTGGAGTCGTATCACTGTGGGTATGCCTGGATGAATGGGATTCGCCAAATTCGAATTGCAAGCCTCGACAAAGGGCTATGAAGTTCTGAGCTTTCGGTCTGAAATCCGTCTCTTACTCAGCCTCTTTCTTTTGCTCTTTTATCTATCCACAGCCGCCACCAGAAACCATCCTCTGACATTTTCCCTTTGTCTAGTTTTTGCTCATTGATTCGCTCTTCCCTCTTCCCCTTGCTCTCGGCTCAACTCTCTCAGTTTTCTCTCTTTTCCTTTAATCAGCCGCCAGCTCTCTCTCCGTCTCTTTTGGTTCTTTTCTTACCCATATCCTTCAAACCGAAAGATCCTTCCTTTCTCCGCTGTTCTCTTTTCGTTGCTTCTCCCTTGCTCAGCCGAAGCTCCGTTGCCTTTGTCTCCCTCCAATTTCCTTACTCCGCCGCCGCACCCTCACTCTTGCTTCTCAAAACCCTCGGTTCCCCTTTCTTTTTCCAGTCCGTCACCTTTTTATGCTTTCTTTACTCCCAGCTCCAAGACCCTTGCTTCCCCTGATTTTTCTCAGCCATTTCAGCCGCCAACCTTCCTCTCGAAACTTTTCTGCCAAAACCTCGCCACTCTCTCTCTTTTATTTTTCCAGCCGTCCTCCGTCCTTTCTAAACCCAGCCTTGCTCACAGCCAACCTCTCTCTCCCTTGGTTTCTCAGTTTTTTCTTAGCCGTCCACTCCAAAGAACTCCTCCCTTGCGGCTGCTGCTCTTTTTTTCCTTTTATATCACCTCACTAATCCCTAAACCCTCTCCCGAATGGTGAGGATGAAGGGCTTACCCTTGCCTTCACATCCAGCCTTCCAAAGGGCATCCGTGGCTGTCCTTTGCACGCTGCAAAAAATTGCAGCGTGCATGCCGCGACATTTTTTTTTTTTGGAATATTAATTAAATAAAATTTATAATAAAGCTAAATAATAATAAACCACAATTTAAGTAATATCACATTAAAACATACAAACTAAAAACAACAAAGTTGCCATTTTTCAATCTTTTTTTCCTTCATTTTCATTTTCATCTTTTTCTTTTCTTTTTCCTCTTTTTTTTAATCAAATTAGTAAATAAAATAAATGCTCGTAAACTAATTAAAATACAATAAGAGGCACGAAACAGGAAACAACCAAAATAAACCTAAAATTGAAACAAATAAATCTAAAATTAAACTAATTAAAAAAATAAAATTCGAAACCAAAAATTTGGTGTCTACACTATGTGCACATCCTCTACCTTCAATTTATCCGTGGGGGTGTTGATTAGAAAGGCTAAAAATCCTTGCGGCCCTCTATTTAGCAGTTTTCTAGCCCGAATGCCTGAGATCAGGACAGATGAAGCTAACCTCCCCCTTATATCTAACCTTAGGGTCGCCTCCCCAGGAATGCGGAATTCTACCACCTTCTTCTTACAATCCAGTTGCGTATTATACCTGGCTAACCAGTCCATGCCCAGGATTACATCATACCCCTTAATAAACAAGCTAATCAAATCCCCTAACAATCTCATCTCTTCTACCCATACTTCACAATCTTTATAAACCATACTAGTAACCAAACGATGATCCCCTGTAGGCGTACTAACTTCTAGGTCGTAAGGTAAACTAGTAGGTTTTATGTCAATGCCATATATGAAATTAGGGTTAACAAAGGAATGGGTGCCACCGGGATCTACTAAAACCTTTGCAAAGCGGTGGAATATAGGGATCCTACCTTCTACAACCTCAGAGGAATCTGGGACCTGCTGTGGCTCTAATGAGTACACTCGAGCCGCGACCTTAGGTTTCGTCCCATCTCCCTTAGCTGGTCCAGCGTTGGTCTTTAACGGTGGTTGACTTCCCTTTCCATCCTGCTTTAGGATTGGGCAGGTGGCAAGCTGGTGGTCTGCACTTCCGCAACGCAGACATTTCCCATCTTTCTTCCAGCAGTGGTCCTCAGAATGATTTGGCTTTCTGCAGTACCCACAAGGTCCACGGGACGCCGAACCTGAACCCCTCTGGAAATTTCCTCCCTGGCCTCTCCCAGCTGGGCCACCCCTAGACGGAGCCCCTCTGCCTACTCCCGACTGTCGTCCACCTCCGGCTCCCCGTCCAAACTTGGGAGGGGTACCCTTATCCCCCTACCCTGAACTACTTCCAGGAAAGCCTCGCTTCTTTGCCTGGAAGTTCCTTACTTGGAGCCTAGCGCTCTCCACCCGTTGGGCTTTCTCCACGGCCTCGCTAAAAGCATTAATCTGGGCCACCGCGAGGTCTTTCTGAATCTCTACGTTGAAGCCCTGGATAAAACGCCTTATTCGCCGCTGTTCGGTCATGATCAGCTCGGGGGCAAATTTGGACAGGCGGGTGAACTGACTCTCGTATTCCGCTACAGACTGAGCCCCTTGGCGAAGTCGGATAAACTCATCTTCCTTCCGTTCCTGGACTAGAGGAGGGAAGAATTTAGCGTTGAACTCTCGCATGAAGTTCACCCAGGTCCGGGGCGTCTGCTCCCGTTCCCACTTCTGTCGAATGACGTTCCACCAAGAACGGGCCACCCCTTCTAGCTGGAAGTCGGCGAAAGTCACCTGCCTTTCCTCAGTGTAGTGCAAGGCAGCAAAAATATTCACCATTTTCTCGAGCCACCTTTCGGCGACATCCGGATCGGGCCTCCCAATGAACTTCGGTAGGGCAAACTTTTGGAATCTCTCAAGAGCCCTGTCGTCGCTTTCCACGTGGTTGCCAGGGTTTCCAGGGTTAGGATTGGGATTTTGACCCTGTTGCTGCACTACTTGTGCCAGTAAGTTGGTCATTTGCTGCATGGCAGCAGCTATTTGAACGTTGGGGTCAACCCTAGGGTCAGGTTAGGTCCAGATGAATTTCCCCAGCGCCCCTGTCTGACGTGGTTGCCTACCCCCCCGCGCCTACGTCCCCGACCACTACGTTGCCTTCCATAAAATCTATTCGATCTAAGCAAATGTAACTAGAACAATAAAATAACAATACTGGTAAGTAAGAAACCCAAAAGCTTTTACAATAAAGCATATAATACAGTCCAAACAAAGGCAAACAAAGCACACATGAACAACCAGTCAAGTCAAGTACAACAAAACAGTCCCTAAGGGAACGGCATCATCCAGAAGTAATATATACATTGCTAGCCCAAACGTACAAAAACGGCTAGCTAAGGTTCTCTCCCAAGTCTACCATTCCCTATCCTTCCTATATACGGTAGTCAAAAGCCTCCAAAATACCCCAAAAGTGATGCCTAGTCTGTCGTTGGGCTAGTGGACCCACCCGACGGGGTGGATTCACCTCCAGCCTCACCCCCCGCACACAAAGCCTCATCGCTCTCCTCCTCGAGCAAATCGTCACAAAGGTTCAAGATCGATTCGGCTCGAACCCTAACTTTCCTAGCTCTCTTAGTCATACGCTCACGTGCCTCTCCAAGTTGGGCGTAAAGGTCGTCCACCTTATCTTGACCTTCGATCACGTCGTACTCTAATTCCTTGATTCGCTCGGCTTGTTTCTCGTTAGCTGCCCTTAGTTGGTTCACCTCGGCCTCAAGCCTAGCGTTATCCTTCGCCAACTCCTTTCGTTCCTCTACCACAGCCAACACTACGGTGTTAGGGTAGGCGTAAGTGTGACGGCACTCACAACGTCGGAGGCGGTTCGCCGGACTCCAACGTACGACGGCCCCTCTTGGCCGAATCTGGTACTTAATCGTCGGGAGCACTCCACGAGGTCGCTCACCAGTAGGGCTACCACTAGGCCCACTATGCCCATCCATCCTACACCAAAAGAGTAAATAATCATAAATAATCTTAAGAGACACAATCAAGGTAATCCTCAAGTCGAGCATTTCGAACACGCCCAGGCCAATTCAAACCAAGGCTCTGATACCACCTGTGACAGCCCCACTTTCCCCTAAGGCGAACCAAAGAGGTTAGCGGACTGCCTGCCCAGCTCTCGCCAGGACTAACGATGCAATCAAACACGATCTAAAAAATACCGGGAACATAAACGCGCGCTCAAACTATACCAAATGGCAAAATAACAACACAAAAATCAAAACCGCCAATGAATAGTGGGTGCAATGTCACATAACTCAGAAAAACATTTCCAAACCAAATATGATACATGAACAGGGTCAAACGGTATTATACACATACGTTTGTAATTTACAGAACAAAAGGAAGCTAATTAGATCCAAATACATTTAGGGTTTTCCAACTACCGAGGAGCTTTGCAAAAATATATTAAAACGAGCTCAACTCGTGCTTCAAAACATCATATTCCCCAAAAGTGATGCCCTGTAAGGAAAATAAAATTTAATGGAGTGACCTTACGCCCAGTGAGATACTTTCACTCAAGCAAGGAAGTTCAATTATGCATGAAGTCGATCAATCCCAAATCATTCAAGAAGAAAGCTAAATAAAGTCATTTATCAATAACAATGGTAAAAGGATACGGACGGCTCTCAAGAGCCCCTTTCCTCACTCGCCATACTTGATCGTGTCTCATTGACCCTCCGTCAATGTACAAAGTGTAACCAAACGTAGACTCCACTTTACTTCCATTCCTTCCACCCAATATACCCCTATCGGACCCGAACTCCAAACAGTGGAAAATTGATAATACTCGAGTCTACCGGAATCGAGAGTCTCATACTACACGATTCCATATAACAGTCACCATGGCTCGTCAATTTTCACGAAGCCCTTGCCAGCTCGATTCAATTGACCACCAATGGGGTTGAGCTCAGTAATAACAGTAATGGCCGTTGGATACTCGTCCAAACGACACCAATTCCAATATATTCATATACCATTCAAGTAACACAGTAAACAGTCATATGTAAGACATAAAGGGTGAGGGTGATCAAGTACACCCCTGCTTGAACCAATTTCAACGGGAAAATAAGCATTCAAGGCATCAATTTCAAATGTAACAAAGCCACATAGTAACAAGCAAGTGAGTAGTACACTCACCAAGCAAGCAAATGAAATTTCATACATTTCCGCCCAAAGAGCGTCTTGAATCACCGTCACGCCCTAAAACATTCAAACAAGCACAATGAGACTCGAATACGAGTCATAAACCGAACCCACATACTACTAGAGTGAAATCAAATGGAACTATAAGTGCAAAATCAAACTAGGACATGTGCGGAAACGAAGTTTAGATTGGAAAACAAAAGGCAGATTTTCTGTTGCTTTGCGGAATTAACACAACTGGAGCTACCCTTGTCGGATTGAGGTATATTTTACACCTTTTCGAAGCTAAGAGAAAGGGATACAATGTTGAAGAAGGTCACTCAGTCCAGTTTGCAATGTATCTAGGTCAAATTTACCAAAACAACCCCAGATTTTCCAGTTCGTAGTTCAACTAGAAGTCCTGATTCATTCAATCATATCTCAGCACATACAACTCCAATTCAAGTGATTCCAAAGCCATCTGAAAGCTAAGATACCAGGATATAATTCTTAAGAAGACATCGACAACCAAATCAGTAGTATTCTCTGTCAAACTAACCAATTACAAAAGCTGATTATCAGTTTCGGACAGAAACAGGGCAGCAGGGGTATTTCAGTCTTTTCACAGGCTACTTTGCTCCGATTGGGCTGAAAGTTTTCAGGAAACTATACAACATCATTCTCTACAACTTTCATGTTTTAACCCAAGGCTAATTCGTCCTCTAACTGGGAGAAACAGTACCAGGTATAATGGGATTACTTGAAACCTTAATCTGGAATTTTAGTATCAAACCCGAAATGTTACACAACCAATCATATCCGACATATATCAGCTCCATTTTACACTATAATAAGCCCTCAATCCATGACCAAACCATGATTATCATACAAAACAGGAAAATAACAATAATAAATCAAAATTCATCAAACCTTCACTTCCAACCGTAAACAAACCATAATCACACCATATGTCATCATATTAAATCACTAAAGCAACCAATTGCACATTATCAAAGCTAAAGGGAAACATTCTTAGCAACTCACCTTGTGACCTCAAGAATACAAGCAACTTAGCACCTTTGCTTCTCAAACCACTTCACCACTCACCTTAATACCACTAGACTAAGAGGTTTTATGGAGGAAATCCAAGGTTAATCAGTTAGAATTGAAGATTGAACAAAATTTGAGGTAAGAAAGTGGAGAGTTTTCTTTTCTTTTTTCCTTAGAGAGGGCCAGCCATGAAGCTTACAAATAAGGATGATTTTTGGGTAATTTTTGATTAAATTGGTAAAGTAGTGAATAGTGTGGTCAAAGTCCAAGGATTAGTCACCAAGTGACACTTGTCACTTCAATTAATACATGGTTATCCTTTTGTTCCTCTCACACCAACTCATCTAGTGACTTCTAGTTATCTCTTAACACCTGCTAAATTAATTCCGGTATGCAAAACTTAACCTAACTGGCCAAATTTTACCGAACTTTCAGCACTAGCGGGTCCCACGTCCGGTATACGCTCTTAATTTCTCAAAAACTAACCGATACTAGAAAAATCATTTGAAAACTATATTTACTCATAAAAATTCTCTAGAAAATTTTTCCTAAGCAAGAAATTATAGAAAAGCTTGCGATTAAATAAAATAAACCCTAGAAAATAAGAAAATTTATGGGTTCTCACAATAAACCACCAATATAATCCATGGAAACATCTCACCATCACTTCATAAGCCATATTAAGGCTCAACAACAACCATACACTTCATTTCCAACCATCTCAAAAATCATTAACCAAACTTAAATTTGCAAGAGCTTTTTTACCTTCAAACAAGGTTGATAAGGGTGCAAGCTACTACAAAAAGCTCCCAAAGAGGTTCCTCCAAACTCCAACTTCAAGATTGATGGACAAAAGTTGATGCACCAAAGAAATTTTTTCTTCTCCTCTCAAGCTTCAAGTTTTGGTCCTCTCTCTCTCTTTCTCCTTTTGGTTTTTGTTTTGTTTATTTCTTATGATTATCTAGCAAATTTTATGATATAAACTTAGTCAAAACATTAGAAGATATTTTCCCTAACAACCAATACATAACTTGGCCCTCTCTCTCTCTTTCTCCTTTTGGTTTTTGTTTTGTTTATTTCTTAGGATTATCTAGCAAATTTTATGATATAAACTTAGTCAAAACATTAGAAGATATTTTCCCTAACAACCAATCACATAAAAGCTTCAATTTTGCTCTTTAGCCCTTACACTCCAACTTTGCATGTGATCAACTCTTGCCCTTAAACATTTGAACTTCTTACTTTTTACTCCATAGGATCTAAACTTAATCTAGTCCAAACTAATTAATCTTATTTAGTTTCTCTACTAATCACCCCACCAACTTAATCATCTATACTTAACCATGTATTAACAAACACAAATGCAATTAAACAACAAGCTTTTTGTCATGGGAAATATTAAGGGTTTAAACCCAACTTAGGATTCTAATAAATCATAACACTAGAGATTTTTTTTCTAGTTTAGGGTTTTCTAAGTTTTTAAACTTACTTAACCTATATCAAATGGATCAGATCCTATACTTACCTGTACTAAAACACACACTAGCATAACCAACTGTAACTACAACTCGAACTTATGATTAATTCAAAGACTAGGGTTTCAATTCCTAACCCAAATTAGGGTTTTCTAATTAGCCCTAAAACCCAATTTTACTACACAAATAATTCACCTCACCTACTATCAAACTTAAGGACTAACCGGGGTCTCACAACCTCCCCCTCTTAGAACAATTTCATCCTCGAAATTAATTCCTTTGTTCGTGAACCATAAAATGCAGGGTTACAAAATAGTGCGTGGCATCAGTGTCTATTAAACACTTGCGGTACGCCAAAAAGAGAGAGCGTACCTTCGATGACTGCCGAAGGGTCAGTCACCTCTTGTTGGCCTATTGTATACACTCTGGCCGGTACTTTAGATCGATGTCCCCCAGCGTTCGTCGGCTTAGTTGTGGTCCCTTCTGTCGGTGGCTTAGATCCCTCTTTCTGCATCTTAGGGCATTGGGCAATCAGATGTTCTGTACTACCACATTTAAAACATTTTCGTACCGAACTATTTTTCCAGCAGTTATCGTCGGTGTGATTGCCCCCACAAAAACCACAGGTTTGCCTAATTTCCGCACTTGACCCTCCACGCTGGGTACCCCTCTAGGGCCCTTGCCCTACCTGACCTCTCCCAAAGTTACCCTGGTTTGGGGTCCCTGCGGGTCGTGGACCATCTGTTCCTCGACCCATCTTAGAAGGTGGCTCGTTTCTCGAGCACTGTCCATCCGTGAAGTTGCTCGAGCTAGGTTGCCTCCTTTTCCGGTCATGGAAGGCTTTGACTTGTCCCCTAGCAGTCTCAATTCTCTGAGTCTTTTCTAGTGCTTGGCTAAATGTGTTTAACTGAGCAGCTGCTAGTGCCTCTTGAATCTCCACATTTAAGCCTTGAATGAAACGACGGATTCACTTTTGCTCCGTTAGTACCAAATACGGAGCGAAGCGAGAGAGTTTCGTAAATTGGGTTTCATATTCCGCCACACTGGATGCCCCTTGGCGCAGGCGGATAAAGTCATCCTCACGTCTCTCTTGTACAATGGGAGGTAAATATTTCTCATTAAATTCCCGAGTAAAGTTGACCCACGTCTAGGGGGTCTGTTCCCGTTCCTACTTAGCCTTGATCACATTTCACCAAGCTCAGGCGGCCCCCTCAAATTGAAAAACAACAAAAGATGTCTGCCGCTCCTCTGAATACCTAAGCGCTGCAAATATATCCAACATGCGGTCCAGCCAACCCTCCGCTAAGTTAGGGTTGGGTCCACCTATAAATTTCAGAGGTGCAAACTTTTGAAATCGTTCTAAAGCACGGTCCTCTCCCTCCTGATTACCCACATTATGTCCAGGGTTTCCGGCATTACCTCCCTGGCCCTGAGCCTGTTGGTTAGCCATTCGTTCTAATAGGTCAGGCATTCACTGGATGGCTGTAGCTACCTGATCCGGCTCGTTCTCATTTTCTCCTTCGGGGTCTCGTCCTCGCCCTCTACCTCTACCTCGACCACCGGAGTCCATTTAGGCTCAAAAGTCTATAAATCGAAACATAACGTATACTTATTATTCAAACTATGAACAAAATAAAGAACACAAAGCATATGCACAAAAGACACGCAAAAGATAAGTTCAAAAGTTATACTAAAATATATACATATATTTACAAAGTCACACCAAAAGATATACAAGTTATCCGACATCCGGTGGGTACAAAACCCATTATTTACATGAGTACTTCGGCTCCAAAAATGTAGTCAACCACTAGATAACAAAAGAAATCAGGCATATTGGTTATAACAAAAACAAACATGTCAGATAGTCAAAAGGAAATCCCAACAACGGCCCTACGCGCCTCCCCTAGGGCCCCAATCCCCAACGGAACCTAAAGTGTCCACCTCGTCCATCAGCTCTGGGCCGGTAGCTCGTGGTGGTGCCTCCGCGGCCACATCTAACAGGACCTCACAGTCCAGCACGATACCCCGAGCCCTCTCCCTCAGCTGCCCCTTCATAGCGAAGAGGTGCTGGTGTGTGTCATGGAGCTGACGATGAAGAGCATCCGTCCTCTCCACCTCAACTCGGAGGCCCTGCTCCAAATCCCTAATGCACATAGCCTGCCCGTGGGCAATCTCTCTAGCCTCCTCCAGCTGTCTAGCCAAACGATCAGCCGCCTTCCCCAGGCGACGTCGCTCGTCGTCCACTGCCAGGACGACCTCGTCGGGGTAGCCGAATGTGTGTCAGCACTCACATGGCCGGTCCATTTGGCCAAAAGGTGAGCACAATGTATACGGCCCCCCAGGTCACCTCTGATATCGAAGCACACGCCGGCGTAACACCTGGTTCACCGGGCCCCCTGCACTCGGAGGTCTCAGCCCTGGTCCAGATCCACTCGGTTCCCCGGCCTCTATACCTACAATACTTATTTGGTCAGTTCTTCAGCATTTGAACTTAAAGTATATCATTCATCTTAAATAGAATCACATATTTCTAATGCCTAATGCCTATCATGTATGTCCCAATTTCCCAAGTCTTCTAACCTAGGCGCTCTGATATCACCTGTGACGCCCCTACTTCTCCCAAGGGCGAACCTGAGAGTATCGGCGGGACGCCTGCCTAACTCGCGTCAGGACTCAAAAACACAAAGCAATAAAAACTAGATAAATAAAAGAGTACTATTCACAATATATACAACCCCAAAAGAGTTCTATTTACATCCTTAAAAGGAGTTATCCAGACTACTACATTATCCTATGCTAAATCAAAAGTAGAAACTAGACCCAAAGAGGGGTCCTTATACAGATCACCAAAACAAGAAGAAACATCTTAGTTGTCTAGCTATCACAAACCAAGCCTAACTATTCTAGTGATAGTGCCAAAAGTGTGAGGACCCAAAAATTTTCACATTTTCTCAGCAGTATTTTATTTCTTTGATTATATTTTATACTTTCCTTGGAAATATTGAATTTTTTATGCATTTTTACAAGTAAGTACAATTTTAAAATCATCTTCCTAATATGAGTTAGTGTACGTTAATTTGAAGTGTATTATTGACGTGGGACCCGCTAGTGCGGTAAATGCGTTATATTTTTGACAACTTGTTGGAGTTTGGTTAAGCGATATTATTTTATAAGGTGCTAAGAGATAATTAGAAGTTACCTATATGGATTAGTATTAGAGAGACAAAGAGATAAGTTTAAGCAAGTAAGGTGCCAAGTGTCACAAACCCATTGGATGTTGGATTTGACCAAGACCTTCTTAACTTTCCTAAAATCAATTTTGACTCAAGTTTCTCTCATTTTTCTTGTGTCATGGCCGAACCTCTTGAGGAGGAAAACAAGAGAGAGCTCTTCAATTTCTAGCTTCCAAATTTACTCAAATCTTGAGTTCCAACCAACCAAATCACAAACTACACCATACAAGTGATCATTAGGGAAGGTTAAAGGTTTTGGTGGAGTTGTTTTGGAGGGGGAAAGATTAAGCTCCTACTGTGACGGCCCCACCTCCCCCTAAGGCGAACCAGAAGGTTTGGCGGGTCGCCTACCCAATTCTCGCCGGGACTCAGTCGTTCACTACAATCCTCAAATGAATTACAATATAAATCTCAAATATACATTACATGGTCCACAAATATACATCCAAGTCTCCCATAATTATATGTCATAAGCGAAGCGGAAACGATTCTCAACTATACATAAAATGATTCCAAATCCAAATTATACAAGATATATGCCATCCAGTCACGTGAACAAGTACTACAAGTCCTTCCTTCGCCACGAGCCCTGTGGAGGGGAATAAAATATTTTTGGGGTGAGCTAGAAGCTCAGCGAGTAACCAGAAAAATCAGTAATCAAATCGGTTTCACAATAGTTCATTTCAATGATGTCATAAATCAAATGATAAGTCCAGAAACAATTACAACATTTACAATACATTAAATATGGAGTATCAATAATTCAAGAAACATTTACAATGGAAAGCGATAGTAACATTCATTAAAAGGATACGGGCCCACATGGAGCTATTTGTTTGTTCGTTCGATCCTTTTTTTTTTCCGGACGTTGGCCGGACTCCACCCATCCGGACGTAGCCGGACTACAAGGTAATACTCGAGTATACCAAATTCACCCAGGGTCACCATATCGCCCGACCGAGTCCGCTTCTGGCTCGAGTCGATCGGTAACGAAGGGCAGTGGCCAGTTTAGCCAAACGGCTTACATTCATGCGCAACTAGCATTTAATCATTAATCATTGAAAATTTCCTATTTATTTAGGTCGAGTGCGATAAAGTACACACTCGCCTAGAAAACTCGTTTTAACAATCATTGAAAGCACTTAACACATTATCAATCAATAATAACAAGCCAATAAATCAAGGAATACAGCAACAAGGAACACTCATATGCAAGCACGCATGATATGCAAGAAAACAGTTCAAAAGTAACTTTGGAAACAGTTTAAAGGTAAATAATGCAAGAAAACGGTTCAAAAGTAACTGTGGAAACAGTTCAAAAGTAAATAATGCAGGAAACGGTTCATAAATAACTTTAGAAATAGTTTGAGGTCACTCACCTCTATGGCTCAGAAACCATTCATCATATATCATTGCCTTGCTCAAATCCAAGTCTTAGATCACAAACTCAATGCAATCAAGTCCTTTCAAAGTTCGGGCAGCACTTCCCCTGAATTTGCTAACTTTTCCAGCCATCATGGCTTCATTATTTCCTCATTCCAACCCAAAGGTACACAACAACAAGTTCATCCAATAGCCATTCAGCAAGCTCCAAGTAGTACTAGTACAATTCAAGCTAGGGAAAAGTCCGGAAATGAAAGTTAAGCTCAAAACCAGAAAAACAGTTTTGACGTCATTTTACGGTAATGGCACCAAAGGCGTTACGATTGTCGGATGAAGGTATAAGATCCACCGTTTTGAAGATAAAAGACAGGGCTACAACATTGCAGAAGGTCACTCAACCCAGTTTCGTGTGTAACCAGGTCAAAAATGCAAGATACTATACCAGAATCACAAAAACAGATTCACATAACGCATTCTAGAGGAAACATCATAACTCAGGCTCTCCAAGTCCAAATACAGAAATTCCAAAACCAGATGAAAGCTAAGAAACAGGGCTAAATTTCACCAGAAGGTCTCAACAATAAATTCGGAAGAAATACCAGCCAAAACAACCAATTACAGGCGCAATTCTTACATTCGGGTAAAACCAGAACAGCAATAGTATTTTCAACTTTTCTCATTCTACACTACTCCGATTGACCTGAAATTTTGTAGGAACCTCTAAAATGTCATTCCCTAAAACTTTCATGTTTTAAGACAAGGCCAATTCGGCCTCTAACTAGGAGATAAAAATTCGGACAGAATGTTCCTTCACAAAACCTAATTTTCTGAAATTTCTTCCAAAACAGAAATTGATTGCAATTGATCACTTTTTCCACCTCATAGAGTCCTTAAACATCATTTCCAATCATCATATATAACCACACAACCATGTTCATATTAAAACAGAAAAATCCCCAAAAATAATAAAACTTCATCACTTCAACCACAAATCAAGATATAATCCATCAAACCATCTCTTTAGCCATCACAAGTCACTAATTTAGCATAATCAAGAACAAAGAAAGGATTGCTAGACATGAACCTTGAAATATCAAGAAAGTTGATGGCTTAGTCCTTTGCCTTCTCTAATCACTCCACCACTACCTTCAATCTTCCTAAACAAGTGACTTTTGTGGAGGAATTTGAAAGTTTAACGGTTGATTCACAAGATTGAGCAAGAAATGGAGTTGGAGTTGAAGGCTTTCTTCTTGTATTTTTGCTCCAAGAAGTTCGGCCAAGCTTGCAGAAATTTAGGTGCTTTTTGGGTCAAAATTGAGTATTAGTAAAGGTAAGAAATAATGGTCAAAGTCAAGGTTGAATAGGAAGGTGACACTTGTCACCCTTTAGGTTTAAAACTTATCTTTTTGTCTCTCCAATACAAATATCTTAAAACTTTGTAAAATAATATCACTTAATAAAAAATTCCAACAAGTTGTAAAAAATATAATGCATTTACCGCACTTGCGGGTCCCACGTTCAAAACACGCTCTTAATTTCTCAAAAACTAACCGATACTAGAAAAATCATTTTAAAACTATCTTTGCTCATAAACTTTATCTGGGGAATTTTTCTAATCAAGAAAATATAGAAAAGGCGGGCGATTAAAAAAAATAAAATAAAATAAACCCTAGAAAATTTAGAAAATTTCCGGGTTCTCACTCTTATTCTTTCGGGGCGTCACACCTACCTTTCTTGTGGTTTTAAGGTATTTTGCCAAGAACATCCTCTTTACTTCAATTAATTTCTTATTAGTGGGTTTTAGTTGTTTTAGATGTTGTTTTGTGGAAGATTAGCACTTGAATGCATGAATTCCAGATTAGGGTTTCATTTTTCCCCCATTCTGCCTGATTATATTTCACCTTATTCGAGGCCGAACTAGCCTTAACAAAAAACATAAAAGTTGTAGAGAATGATGTTTTATAGTTTTCTGCAAAATTTCAGCTCAATCGGAGCAATGTAACCTGTGAAAAGACCAAATTACCCCTGCTACCCTGTTTCTGTCAAAAAATGAAAATCAGCCGTTGTAAGTGGTTAGTTTGACCAGGAATATTACCGAATTGGTTGATGATGTATTCTTAAGAATTATAGCCTTGTATCTTAGCTTTCAAATGGCTTTGGAATTACCTGAATTGGAGTTGTGTGTGCTGAGATATTACTGAATAAAGCAAGACTGCTAGTTGATTTCTGTAGTGAATTTCGAACTGGAAAATCTGGAGTTGTTTTGGTAAATTTGACCTAGTTAGGGTGAGAACTGGACTGAGTGGTCTTCATGAAAGTTGTAGGTATTTGTCTTATCTTTTCAACGCCTCCAAGAATGCCTTAAACAGACTTTAGTAGCCTGTGATATGGCCATTTAAATGTAGTACGGTTAATTAGCCGATTAGTTGGAACTTGGTTCTGGGAATTGGGAATTTGACTAGGTTACACTGGAATTTGGACTAAGTGGTCTTCATAAAAATTGTAGCCCTCTATCTTAGCTTCGAAAAGGTATAAATTACATCCCAATCCGATAAGCGTAGCTTCGGATGTGTCCGTTACGCAAAACCCGTCAAATCTGTCTTTTGTTAAACTTCATTTCCGCACATGTTGTTAGCTTGATTTTTGTACTTATATGACTTTGAGCCTATGGAATGGCTATTGAAATGAGATGATATTGTGTGTGACTTTGGGATTGATTGAGAAAAACAATGAAGCCATAAATGGTTGGAAAAATAGGTAAATACAAAGGGCGTGCTGCCCAAATTTTCGCTCGAGGGCTAAGTTTCTATTTGAACTTGTATACTTTTATTTGGCCAATACCATGACCGGTTTTCCATTTTAAAACATGATACCTCTTTAGTTTAAAACTTCAAATGCTACTTACTCCTTCCCAAAATATAGAGGTATGATTTAGGATTTTCTCGGCCACAAGTGAATATCTAAACGATTCCGAAAACAATATTTTTAGCCTATCTCGTTGGAGTCCGAGTTGTCTTTGATCCAAGTGTTTTCCGCCGGACATTTTATAGCCCGTTTGAGTTAGTTTTGCGTTTGGTTTATGAAACCCTAACTATTTCCGTCCACCGGTCCAAATGCCCTCGTTTCACTTTAAAGTCATTTCTATACGTTTTATTCATCAATTGTTGGGTTTCTTCGATTTCACCTAATTGTTTGTGCTAGATATGTTTGTGCTTGATAGATTGTAATATTCTTTCTCATTTACTCTTAGGTTTTCTCGGTGACTGAGGTAATATCCGGAAGGATATTTGCACGTTGTTTTGCGTAAATAGGTGAGTGTTCCTTGTTTGCTATATTTTTCTTGACTTCATGACTTGTGTTCTTGTTTGATAATGTGTTAAGTGCTTTCAAGAATTTCCAAAACGAGCTTTCTAGGCGAGCGTGTACTTTACCGCGCTCGACCTAAATGAAACGTGAAATTTTCAATGATTTAATGATTGTTACATTAGTTGCGCATGATGTAAGCCTTTTGGCTGAATTGGGCCCTGCCCTTCGTTACCGATCGACTCGAGCCGGAAGCGGACTCGGTCGAGCGATATGGTGACTCTGGGTGAATTTGGTATACTCGAGTATTACCTTGTAGTCTGGTGGAGCCTTGCCAATTTCCAGGAGGGGGTGAACGAAACGAAAGAACGAACGAGGGTTTTATTTACCAAAAATGCATTTTATTTAAATGATCGGAGGAATAAGGGGAATGACAGGAGAACGAACGAACGAACGAATATATGTAACCTCCCTGTGAGCCCGTATCCTTTTAATGAATGTGTTTATTGCTTTATTTTGTATTTGTATCTTGAATTATTAGTTATATGTAATGAATGCATTGAATTTCTTGTTGCTTATGTGTTCGGAACCTCATTGAGCTTTTAGCTCATTCCTTTAGTTTTGTTTTCCTTAACAGGGGACGGCGAGCAAGGACGAGAGCTCGGTAAAGTCTAGCCTAGACTGGTTTCTTTGAAATTTCTTTTGTAATGGTTCTCGCCCTAGTGCTTGGCACGGGCTGGATGTATGAGGAATTGAGAACCTTTGTATAGTGGTGGTTGTACTTCTTTTGAGATGGATGTACATAAGTTTGTTTTAAGTTTTGGATTGTTGCTATAGTTATTCCTGTGGTTTTATTCCGATTTTGCTTGAGGAACGACTGAGTCCCGGCGAGAGTTGCGCAGGCGGCCTGCCGAACCCTTTGGTTCACCTTATGGTGAGGTGGGGCTATCACTGTTGGTATCAGAGCCTGCTTCGCCTGGTCTCTGCGCGGAGTGAGCTTGGGCTAAGTGGTGAATAAGTATGAAGGACTAAGTGCTCGTTCGAGCATAAGCTATGAACCCTGAAGTGTTATAGGTCTTAAATCTTTCTCATGGTATCTAAGGACCATAGATAGGTATGTCGGGTAGGAATTTCGATTTGTAGATGGTTTACTCTTGGGACTGGCCAGCTCGAGATGTGAATTGTCTTATTTCGGATTCTTGTGCCCGAGTACTCTAGAGATTTGTATTTTGGGAACATGAACAGTGATGCGGATACGGGTGTGCAATAATTAACTTCAACCTTGGGTCAAGGATCCTTTGGTCCACATTGGCGGTCCGATGACAAGATCAAGATCCAAGAGGGTGAAGGAAGCTTTACGAGCCTTGATCATTCACCATACAAGCAAGGAGCAAGCTAAGTTTGAAGATTTGATGGACCATGAAGTTACTTTGTTCACTTGTACGTTTAAAGTGAAAGAATGATCTCATACTTGTTAGCTTAGTTGGTAGTTGTTTTAAAACTGTCCCGTTTAGTAGTTGTTAGGCGTTGAGTATTTTATTACTTATCGGGCCTTATCGGAAAGCCTTAAAGAGCTGGCTCTTTAAGCTCTTTTATGCGGACCGAATCTCTTCCAGGTTTATGTCAGCCGGATTTTGCCCTAGTTTTAGCCTATAAAAAGGCACCTCTTGTAAGAGTAAAAGACAGATTATTACAACCAGAAATCATGAGGAATTTTCCTTCAAGTTCTTAATCGAACTTACTCCTGAATTCTTGAATTCATGGCTTAGGATTCAAATCAGACTTTATCGATTAGCTTGTTCCCTAATCGTGGTGTCGCTTCATCCATCCTTATTTGCTTAAGGTTGCTGATTACCTTTGTGTGTCAGAGGTCTTGAGTTCATGAGAACAATCGAGTTCAATTTCTGTTGGGAGAAAAGATCCAACTTTGATAATTACAAGGTTGGGAGGTTCTAGGAGGGTCTTCCCCTAGGGTTGCCTATATCAAACAGGCTTTTTCTGGCTAGAATGAGCACAAGAGGTCAATGGGTATCTAGTTTGGATAGTAAGTGACGTGAGAGACCAGACGGGGTTATTCAACTGAAACTAGGACGATATCGCATTTTCTTTTGATTTGTCCTTATATTATTATTACATGACGTTAGTTGGTGTATTTGTGCATATGATTATCTGTCTAATTTGATATGCCTTTGTGTATTTGATCATCTGTCTTCTTGATATATGGTGTGTTATGTGCGTATATGTTTATTTGTGTATTTGGTATGCTGGAATTTGTTACTTTAGTCAATTTACTGTGTTTATTCACTCAATTACCTTTTTGGGGGGAAAAGAAAAGAAAAGAGAGTGGGAAAACATATATATGGACGGGAGACGTAGTCGTGGACGTGGACGTAGCCGTGGGAATAAACGAGCTCAAGAGCCAAGAGAGGAAAGGGAAACTACAGCTGCACAAGAGCAAGGACCGAGGGTTGAAGCCGGGGACCAAATGGCGACGGCAATTCAACAAATGACAAACATTTTAGCAAGGTTGGTGGACCAACAAGGTCAAATACCTGTGAATCAACCCCCGAACCCGGAAATAGGAGAAGATCGGGCTCTTGAGAGGTTTCAAAAGTTTGCACCTCCAAAATTCGCTGGAGGGCCTGATCTGGATATCGTTGAACAATGGTTAGAGGCCATGGTGAATATTTTCACAGTTTTGAACTACACTGAGCAAAGGCAAGTAAACTTTGTAGTGTTTCAATTTGAAGGACCGGCCCGAGCGTGGTGGAACGTAATTAGAGCAAAGTGGGAAAGAGAACGGACCGTATGGACGTGGGCTAACTTCCTAAGAGAATTTAACGGGAAGTACCTCCCACCTTTAGTCCAGGAAAGGAGGGAGGACGAATTTATTGGGCTACGCCAGGGGACCTTAAGTGTGGCTGAATACGAAACGAAATTCACCAAACTATCCAAGTTTACTTCCGAATTAGTAGCCACAAAATCGAGAAGAGTGAGACGGTTTATACAAGGATTGAATTTGGAAATTCAAGAAGCATTAGCTGTGACAGCCCCATCTTCCCCTAAGGCGAACCAAAGGGGTTAGCGGACTGCCTGCCCAGCTCTCGCCAGGACTACGGTACAGTTAACGTCGTTCTTTAACGTTCCGGAACATACCATTGCGCGCAAACAAGTCAGAAAACACAAAATAAAAAAAACGAAAATTTGCGCCGAAGATGAATAGTGCAGGCCACGTCAGAATCCGGCCGGAATCTGGCCGGATTAGCGGCCGGATTCTTGGCCGGATACTGTCCAGTGAGCATCTCGAATTTTTTTTCAAAAGTTCCACTCAATCCGGCCGGCAATCCGGCCAAGATTCCGGCCGGATTGTCTGGCCGGATACCGGCCAGTGAGCAACTGGCCGGATTTTCAAATTTTCACAGGCAATCCGGCCTTCAATCCGGCCAGTTTCTGGCCGGATTCCTGGCCGGATTCAGGCCAGTGACCTTCGGTCAAATTTTTTTTTCTTTTCCGTTTGAAAGCCGTGGTGATCCGAAATCCATCCAAACATTTACCAAACATATATATACAATGGAAACCAACATTTACAAGCCAAACGGCCTACCAAAGTATCCATTTCGTTCATACATATACAATAGCCATTTACCCCAAACATTGGTGCAATCAAAGCACTTAGGGTTTTCACCCTCAAGGAGCTAATCAAAATACATATACATGAGCTCAACTTGTCACAACCTTTTCCAAAAGAATTCATTTGCCTGTAAGGAAAACAAATAACACGGAATGAGCCAAAGCCCAGTGGTATACCACCCATTAAGCAATCAAATTCATATAAGAGTGAACCTTCATTTAAAGTGCACAATTAAGCAATGAAGCAAAACGGTAAAAGGATACGGTCGGCTCTCAAGAGCCCAATTCCACGCTTGCCATCTTGATCCAATTGCATTGACCCTCCGTCAATGGTACGAGTACCAAACCGTAGACCTCACTATACTTCCATTCCTTCCACCAAACATACCCCAACCGGGCCCGCACTCCAATTCAGTAGTTTTTGGTAATACTCGAGTTTACCGGAACCAAGGGTCTCATTACCACAAGGTTCCCCAGTACAGTCCCCGTGGCATGATAATTTTCACGACCAAGCCCTCGCCGGCTCGATCCAATTAACTACCATACGGGGTTGAGCTCATAAATGCAGTAAGGCCGTTGGACATTGTCCAAACGACATCAATTCAGTTTCCATGAAATGGAATTCACCAACCAATATATCCAGTTCAGTAATGCAATAAAACGGTAGCCATTCAGTGACAATATCAAAAGAGGTGAGGGCGGTCAAGTACACCCTCACCTTAATCAATTCCAATATGCAAGTAAGCCTTCAAGGCATCACATAAACATTTAGCAAAGCCACATAGTAACCATTTAGTGAGTAGTATACTCACCAAGTGAGAAAGTGGTGTTTCATACACCGCGATCACCAAAACGTCGTGAGCTACCGTCACGCCCTAGAATCACACAACAAATGCAATGAGACTCGAGAACGAGTCACCAAACAATGCTAAACACAACCCCAATAGGGTTTCATATGCATAAGTAGGCATGATAGCAAACCAGAAATTAAGATATGGCCTTAACTTAAGCCTTGATAGAAAAACCGTGTTTGAGCGTATAATGCGGTAATGGCGTCAATTTCACTACGGTTATCGGTTGGGGGTGTAAGACCCACCGTTTCGAAGCTATGAAACAGGGCTACAACAATGTAGAAGGGCACTCAATCCAGTTCCTAGCACCACTAGGTCAAAAATGCCAAAAACTATACCAGAATTCCCAAAACAGGTTTGCAAAAGACAGAAAACTGCAATCGGTATATCTCAGTCTATACAAGTCCAACTGCCGAAATTCCAAAGGCATATGTTAGCTAAGACATTCAGCTACATTTCATCAGAAGACACCAACTCCAAAATCCAAACCAATTCCAGTCAAAATGTCCAATTACTATCGCAGTTTTCGCATTCTGTCCAAGCAGAACAGCTACCGTAATATCGTCATAACTCATTCTACATTGATCAAATGACCTGAAATTTTACAGGCATCTTCATCACATCAATACCTACAACTTTCATGTTTTGAGCAAAGTCTAATTCGGCCTCTAACCTAGTGATCTAAAACCGGACAGAATTGGGGATTTTCAAACCCTAACTTTCCAATTTTCCATCCAAATCCAAAATTAGTTGCATTTATCCACATTTCACATCCACTAGAGCCATTATAGTCCATTGCCAATCATCAAAGATGGCCACAACATTCATTTCATATGAAACCAGAAAAATTCCCAAGAAAATAGAAAACTTCACCAAATCACTTCAAACCAAGATAAAACCAGAAATTTCAGCACTTCACTCACTAATAAGCATAATTTAAGCTTCATAAGGTGTAAGAGGGTGTTCAAGCTTCACTTACCAAGAAACAAGGGAAAGAGAGATTGTGGTCACCTTTGCTCTTCAAACAAAGTTCACCAACACACTTACTATCACTAGAAGCAAAGTTTTTATGGATTAGAATCTAGTCTAGGCCTTTGGTGATGGAAGATTGAAGCTTATGGAAGCTTGGAAGTTGAAGAATTTCCTTTCTTCTTTGCTCAAAGTGGCCGGCCAACAAGAGAAGAAAAATGGTGATTTTTGTGCATTTTTTTGATATTTATTCCTTTGGTCAAAACAAGTCAAGAAATGGAATAGTAAGTCTTAAAAGGCATCAAATGAGAAGGTGACACTTGTCACCTTATTAAATGCATTCCTATCTTTCTTTCCTCTCTCACATCAATCACTTCACACATTCTACTTATCACTTAACACCCGATAAAATTTTCACAGTATCCGAAACTTAACCTTATTGGCCGAATTTTTCCGAACTTTTCGCACTAGTGGGTCCCACGTCCACTATTTACTCATAATTTTCTAAAAAGTCACCAATGCTAGAAAAATCATCTTAAAACTATAATTGCTCATAAAATCCACTAGGAAAATATTTCTAAGCCAGAAAATGCAGAAAACATGCAATTAAGGGGAAATAAACCCTAGGAAAATATTAGGGCAAAACGGGTTCTCACACTCTCTCCCCCTTAAAAGAATTTCGTCCCCGAAATTCCTTATCATTGACTACTCCGGGATTAAATTGAGCAGTATACTGATCTGTACCCCTTCACTGGCCAGGTTCATTAAATTCTTACCTTCCACGTCCTCTGATGAGGCAACATCTAAGGAGTACACCCGAGAAGACACGTTCGATCCATCCTTGTCCCCCTTCGACTGGTCAGGGTGGGTCGTGGTTGGTGGCAGAGTCCCTTGCCTCTCGCGCAGGCGAGCTGGACAGTTAGCAATTTGATGTTCGGCATTCCCACAGAGCAAGCATTTTCCTCCTTTCCTCCAGCAATTGTCCTCCGAGTGGTTTAATTTTCCGCAATACCCGCAGGGTCCGCGTGCTGCAGAAGCTGAGCCTCCTCTTGACGGCCTCTCTGGTGACATTTCCGGCATCCTCACTCCTCCCGTTCCCCGCCCAAATTTGGGAGGGATACTTTCATCCTCCAGTCCCGAATTGTTTCCAGGAAATCCTCTCTTTTTCGCCTGAAAGTTTTTCACCTGGAGCCTAGCATTCTCTACCCGTTGTGCCTTTTCCACTGCTTCACTGAAGGCGTTAATTTGGGCTGCCGCGAGATCCTTCTGGATTTCTACGTTCAGGCCCTGGACAAATCGCCGTATTCTTCGTTGCTCGGTCAAGATCAACTCAGGCGCAAACTTGGATAAACGGGTAAATTGACTCTCATATTCCGCCACAGTTTGAGCCCCTTGGCGGAGCCTAATGAACTCGTCCTCCTTCCTCTCCTGGACTAGAGGAGGGAAAAATTTTGCATTAAATTCTCGGATGAAGTTCACCCAAGTCCTCGGCGTCTGCTCCCGTTCCCATTTCTGCCTGATGACGTTCCACCAGGAACGGGCAGCCCCTTCAAGTTGAAACACGGCAAAAGTGACCTGCCGTTCGTCCGGGTAGTGTAGGGCCGCGAATATATCAACCATTTTCTCCAGCCATTTCTCAGCCACATCAGGGTCGGGTCCCCCAATAAACTTTGGAGGGGAAAACTTTTGAAAACGTTCTAGAGCTCTATCTTCGCTCTCAATATGATGGCCAGGGTTTCCGGGGTTTCCAGGGTTAGGGTTTGGGTTTTGGCCCTGTTGTTGCACTACTTGTGCGAGTAGGTTTGTCATTTGCTGCATAGCGGCAGCTATTTGAGCATTGGGGTCTATTTGGGGTTCAGGATCAGGTCCAGTCGAGGTTTCCCCCGCACCCCTAACCGGTGTAGGTTGTCTAGTTCTGCGTCCACGGCCTCGACCACTCCGAGTGCCTTCCATCAATCTAAGTCAATCTAGGTCACCAAATAAATATACTGTTAAAGGGCACCTAACCCTCCTTTCCGTAGCACCAGACAGGAACAAGGAAACAAGAATAAGTAACTCACAATTACCGCGAAGAGCATTTAAACATATACCACGTATACATAGATCACATAACCAAGTTAAGCAATCATACAGAACAGTCAGTCAAGTACATATGAAGTCATTGCATGAAACAATAGGGTCTTCCAAAAGTACTATAGACACCTAGGTCACAAGTACAAAAGGACTCACGAAACGCTTTTCCCCTTCTAGGGTTTCGTCCAAATATTTATATCTTAATCACGGTCGATCACGCTTAACCACCCGAACAAACCACACGAAGTTCCATAGAATCGCCTTTCTAGTTCACCTAATCCTTTCTACCCTAGGCCTTCATATCTTTCGTATCCGGGCGCGAGAATCTCGTCTAAGATAATTCACATCTCGAGCCGGCCGGTCCCAAGAGTAAACCATCCTTATTAAAGATTCCTACCCGACATACATACCTAGCTTCCTCGAGTCCCATGATAATGATTCGTACACTTATCACATGCCCGGTTCATAACTTATGCTCAAACGAGCACTTAGACATATTCATGAAATTAGGACCACACCACCACTTGGCCCAGTCTCACTCCACGCAGAGACCACGCGAACGTGGCTCTGATACCACCTGTGACAGTTCTCAGGGTCACATCACGGGGTACCTATCAGCTTGCCACCCGCACGCGGGCATCCCCTACGGAGAGTTTCGCTTCGTGACTCTTCACGAACGAGAGGCTCGGGGCTTTTCCAGACGAAGGACTTAAGGTCCCAACTGTCGGCATATGGCTCTGATACCACCTGTGACAGCCCCACCTTCCCCTAAGGCGAACCAAAGGGGTTAGCGGACTGCCTGCCCAGCTCTCGCCAGGACTACGGTACAGTTAACGTCGTTCTATAACGTTCCGGAACATACCATTGCGCGCAAACAAGTCAGAAAACACAAAATAAAAAAAACGAAAATTTGCGCCGAAGATGAATAGTGCAGGCCACGTCAGAATCCGGCCGGAATCTGGCCGGATTAGCGGCCGGATTCTTGGCCGGATACTGTCCAGTGAGCATCTCGAATTTTTTTTCAAAAGTTCCACTCAATCCGGCCGGCAATCCGGCCAAGATTCCGGCCGGATTGTCTGGCCGGATACCGGCCAGTGAGCAACTGGCCGGATTTTCAAATTTTCACAGGCAATCCGGCCTTCAATCCGGCCAGTTTCTGGCCGGATTCCTGGCCGGATTCAGGCCAGTGACCTTCGGTCAAATTTTTTTTTCTTTTCCGTTTGAAAGCCGTGGTGATCCGAAATCCATCCAAACATTTACCAAACATATATATACAATGGAAACCAACATTTACAAGCCAAACGGCCTACCAAAGTATCCATTTCGTTCATACATATACAATAGCCATTTACCCCAAACATTGGTGCAATCAAAGCACTTAGGGTTTTCACCCTCAAGGAGCTAATCAAAATACATATACATGAGCTCAACTTGTCACAACCTTTTCCAAAAGAATTCATTTGCCTGTAAGGAAAACAAATAACACGGAATGAGCCAAAGCCCAGTGGTATACCACCCATTAAGCAATCAAATTCATATAAGAGTGAACCTTCATTTAAAGTGCACAATTAAGCAATGAAGCAAAACGGTAAAAGGATACGGTCGGCTCTCAAGAGCCCAATTCCACGCTTGCCATCTTGATCCAATTGCATTGACCCTCCGTCAATGGTACGAGTACCAAACCGTAGACCTCACTATACTTCCATTCCTTCCACCAAACATACCCCAACCGGGCCCGCACTCCAATTCAGTAGTTTTTGGTAATACTCGAGTTTACCGGAACCAAGGGTCTCATTACCACAAGGTTCCCCAGTACAGTCCCCGTGGCATGATAATTTTCACGACCAAGCCCTCGCCGGCTCGATCCAATTAACTACCATACGGGGTTGAGCTCATAAATGCAGTAAGGCCGTTGGACATTGTCCAAACGACATCAATTCAGTTTCCATGAAATGGAATTCACCAACCAATATATCCAGTTCAGTAATGCAATAAAACGGTAGCCATTCAGTGACAATATCAAAAGAGGTGAGGGCGGTCAAGTACACCCTCACCTTAATCAATTCCAATATGCAAGTAAGCCTTCAAGGCATCACATAAACATTTAGCAAAGCCACATAGTAACCATTTAGTGAGTAGTATACTCACCAAGTGAGAAAGTGGTGTTTCATACACCGCGATCACCAAAACGTCGTGAGCTACCGTCACGCCCTAGAATCACACAACAAATGCAATGAGACTCGAGAACGAGTCACCAAACAATGCTAAACACAACCCCAATAGGGTTTCATATGCATAAGTAGGCATGATAGCAAACCAGAAATTAAGATATGGCCTTAACTTAAGCCTTGATAGAAAAACCGTGTTTGAGCGTATAATGCGGTAATGGCGTCAATTTCACTACGGTTATCGGTTGGGGGTGTAAGACCCACCGTTTCGAAGCTATGAAACAGGGCTACAACAATGTAGAAGGGCACTCAATCCAGTTCCTAGCACCACTAGGTCAAAAATGCCAAAAACTATACCAGAATTCCCAAAACAGGTTTGCAAAAGACAGAAAACTGCAATCGGTATATCTCAGTCTATACAAGTCCAACTGCCGAAATTCCAAAGGCATATGTTAGCTAAGACATTCAGCTACATTTCATCAGAAGACACCAACTCCAAAATCCAAACCAATTCCAGTCAAAATGTCCAATTACTATCGCAGTTTTCGCATTCTGTCCAAGCAGAACAGCTACCGTAATATCGTCATAACTCATTCTACATTGATCAAAATGACCTGAAATTTTACAGGCATCTTCATCACATCAATACCTACAACTTTCATGTTTTGAGCAAAGTCTAATTCGGCCTCTAACCTAGTGATCTAAAACCGGACAGAATTGGGGATTTTCAAACCCTAACTTTCCAATTTTCCATCCAAATCCAAAATTAGTTGCATTTATCCACATTTCACATCCACTAGAGCCATTATAGTCCATTGCCAATCATCAAAGATGGCCACAACATTCATTTCATATGAAACCAGAAAAATTCCCAAGAAAATAGAAAACTTCACCAAATCACTTCAAACCAAGATAAAACCAGAAATTTCAGCACTTCACTCACTAATAAGCATAATTTAAGCTTCATAAGGTGTAAGAGGGTGTTCAAGCTTCACTTACCAAGAAACAAGGGAAAGAGAGATTGTGGTCACCTTTGCTCTTCAAACAAAGTTCACCAACACACTTACTATCACTAGAAGCAAAGTTTTTATGGATTAGAATCTAGTCTAGGCCTTTGGTGATGGAAGATTGAAGCTTATGGAAGCTTGGAAGTTGAAGAATTTCCTTTCTTCTTTGCTCAAAGTGGCCGGCCAACAAGAGAAGAAAAATGGTGATTTTTGTGCATTTTTTTGATATTTATTCCTTTGGTCAAAACAAGTCAAGAAATGGAATAGTAAGTCTTAAAAGGCATCAAATGAGAAGGTGACACTTGTCACCTTATTAAATGCATTCCTATCTTTCTTTCCTCTCTCACATCAATCACTTCACACATTCTACTTATCACTTAACACCCGATAAAATTTTCACAGTATCCGAAACTTAACCTTATTGGCCGAATTTTTCCGAACTTATCGCACTAGTGGGTCCCACGTCCACTATTTACTCATAATTTTCTAAAAAGTCACCAATGCTAGAAAAATCATCTTAAAACTATAATTGCTCATAAAATCCACTAGGAAAATATTTCTAAGCCAGAAAATGCAGAAAACATGCAATTAAGGGGAAATAAACCCTAGGAAAATATTAGGGCAAAACGGGTTCTCACACTCTCTCCCCCTTAAAAGAATTTCGTCCCCGAAATTCCTTATCATTGACTACTCCGGGATTAAATTGAGCAGTATACTGATCTGTACCCCTTCACTGGCCAGGTTCATTAAATTCTTACCTTCCACGTCCTCTGATGAGGCAACATCTAAGGAGTACACCCGAGAAGACACGTTCGATCCATCCTTGTCCCCCTTCGACTGGTCAGGGTGGGTCGTGGTTGGTGGCAGAGTCCCTTGCCTCTCGCGCAGGCGAGCTGGACAGTTAGCAATTTGATGTTCGGCATTCCCACAGAGCAAGCATTTTCCTCCTTTCCTCCAGCAATTGTCCTCCGAGTGGTTTAATTTTCCGCAATACCCGCAGGGTCCGCGTGCTGCAGAAGCTGAGCCTCCTCTTGACGGCCTCTCTGGTGACATTTCCGGCATCCTCACTCCTCCCGTTCCCCGCCCAAATTTGGGAGGGATACTTTCATCCTCCAGTCCCGAATTGTTTCCAGGAAATCCTCTCTTTTTCGCCTGAAAGTTTTTCACCTGGAGCCTAGCATTCTCTACCCGTTGTGCCTTTTCCACTGCTTCACTGAAGGCGTTAATTTGGGCTGCCGCGAGATCCTTCTGGATTTCTACGTTCAGGCCCTGGACAAATCGCCGTATTCTTCGTTGCTCGGTCAAGATCAACTCAGGCGCAAACTTGGATAAACGGGTAAATTGACTCTCATATTCCGCCACAGTTTGAGCCCCTTGGCGGAGCCTAATGAACTCGTCCTCCTTCCTCTCCTGGACTAGAGGAGGGAAAAATTTTGCATTAAATTCTCGGATGAAGTTCACCCAAGTCCTCGGCGTCTGCTCCCGTTCCCATTTCTGCCTGATGACGTTCCACCAGGAACGGGCAGCCCCTTCAAGTTGAAACACGGCAAAAGTGACCTGCCGTTCGTCCGGGTAGTGTAGGGCCGCGAATATATCAACCATTTTCTCCAGCCATTTCTCAGCCACATCAGGGTCGGGTCCCCCAATAAACTTTGGAGGGGAAAACTTTTGAAAACGTTCTAGAGCTCTATCTTCGCTCTCAATATGATGGCCAGGGTTTCCGGGGTTTCCAGGGTTAGGGTTTGGGTTTTGGCCCTGTTGTTGCACTACTTGTGCGAGTAGGTTTGTCATTTGCTGCATAGCGGCAGCTATTTGAGCATTGGGGTCTATTTGGGGTTCAGGATCAGGTCCAGTCGAGGTTTCCCCCGCACCCCTAACCGGTGTAGGTTGTCTAGTTCTGCGTCCACGGCCTCGACCACTCCGAGTGCCTTCCATCAATCTAAGTCAATCTAGGTCACCAAATAAATATACTGTTAAAGGGCACCTAACCCTCCTTTCCGTAGCACCAGACAGGAACAAGGAAACAAGAATAAGTAACTCACAATTACCGCGAAGAGCATTTAAACATATACCACGTATACATAGATCACATAACCAAGTTAAGCAATCATACAGAACAGTCAGTCAAGTACATATGAAGTCATTGCATGAAACAATAGGGTCTTCCAAAAGTACTATAGACACCTAGGTCACAAGTACAAAAGGACTCACGAAACGCTTTTCCCCTTCTAGGGTTTCGTCCAAATATTTATATCTTAATCACGGTCGATCACGCTTAACCACCCGAACAAACCACACGAAGTTCCATAGAATCGCCTTTCTAGTTCACCTAATCCTTTCTACCCTAGGCCTTCATATCTTTCGTATCCGGGCGCGAGAATCTCGTCTAAGATAATTCACATCTCGAGCCGGCCGGTCCCAAGAGTAAACCATCCTTATTAAAGATTCCTACCCGACATACATACCTAGCTTCCTCGAGTCCCATGATAATGATTCGTACACTTATCACATGCCCGGTTCATAACTTATGCTCAAACGAGCACTTAGACATATTCATGAAATTAGGACCACACCACCACTTGGCCCAGTCTCACTCCACGCAGAGACCACGCGAACGTGGCTCTGATACCACCTGTGACAGTTCTCAGGGTCACATCACGGGGTACCTATCAGCTTGCCACCCGCACGCGGGCATCCCCTACGGAGAGTTTCGCTTCGTGACTCTTCACGAACGAGAGGCTCGGGGCTTTTCCAGACGAAGGACTTAAGGTCCCAACTGTCGGCATATGGCTCTGATACCACCTGTGACAGCCCCACCTTCCCCTAAGGCGAACCAAAGGGGTTAGCGGACTGCCTGCCCAGCTCTCGCCAGGACTACGGTACAGTTAACGTCGTTCTATAACGTTCCGGAACATACCATTGCGCGCAAACAAGTCAGAAAACACAAAATAAAAAAAACGAAAATTTGCGCCGAAGATGAATAGTGCAGGCCACGTCAGAATCCGGCCGGAATCTGGCCGGATTAGCGGCCGGATTCTTGGCCGGATACTGTCCAGTGAGCATCTCGAATTTTTTTTCAAAAGTTCCACTCAATCCGGCCGGCAATCCGGCCAAGATTCCGGCCGGATTGTCTGGCCGGATACCGGCCAGTGAGCAACTGGCCGGATTTTCAAATTTTCACAGGCAATCCGGCCTTCAATCCGGCCAGTTTCTGGCCGGATTCCTGGCCGGATTCAGGCCAGTGACCTTCGGTCAAATTTTTTTTTCTTTTCCGTTTGAAAGCCGTGGTGATCCGAAATCCATCCAAACATTTACCAAACATATATATACAATGGAAACCAACATTTACAAGCCAAACGGCCTACCAAAGTATCCATTTCGTTCATACATATACAATAGCCATTTACCCCAAACATTGGTGCAATCAAAGCACTTAGGGTTTTCACCCTCAAGGAGCTAATCAAAATACATATACATGAGCTCAACTTGTCACAACCTTTTCCAAAAGAATTCATTTGCCTGTAAGGAAAACAAATAACACGGAATGAGCCAAAGCCCAGTGGTATACCACCCATTAAGCAATCAAATTCATATAAGAGTGAACCTTCATTTAAAGTGCACAATTAAGCAATGAAGCAAAACGGTAAAAGGATACGGTCGGCTCTCAAGAGCCCAATTCCACGCTTGCCATCTTGATCCAATTGCATTGACCCTCCGTCAATGGTACGAGTACCAAACCGTAGACCTCACTATACTTCCATTCCTTCCACCAAACATACCCCAACCGGGCCCGCACTCCAATTCAGTAGTTTTTGGTAATACTCGAGTTTACCGGAACCAAGGGTCTCATTACCACAAGGTTCCCCAGTACAGTCCCCGTGGCATGATAATTTTCACGACCAAGCCCTCGCCGGCTCGATCCAATTAACTACCATACGGGGTTGAGCTCATAAATGCAGTAAGGCCGTTGGACATTGTCCAAACGACATCAATTCAGTTTCCATGAAATGGAATTCACCAACCAATATATCCAGTTCAGTAATGCAATAAAACGGTAGCCATTCAGTGACAATATCAAAAGAGGTGAGGGCGGTCAAGTACACCCTCACCTTAATCAATTCCAATATGCAAGTAAGCCTTCAAGGCATCACATAAACATTTAGCAAAGCCACATAGTAACCATTTAGTGAGTAGTATACTCACCAAGTGAGAAAGTGGTGTTTCATACACCGCGATCACCAAAACGTCGTGAGCTACCGTCACGCCCTAGAATCACACAACAAATGCAATGAGACTCGAGAACGAGTCACCAAACAATGCTAAACACAACCCCAATAGGGTTTCATATGCATAAGTAGGCATGATAGCAAACCAGAAATTAAGATATGGCCTTAACTTAAGCCTTGATAGAAAAACCGTGTTTGAGCGTATAATGCGGTAATGGCGTCAATTTCACTACGGTTATCGGTTGGGGGTGTAAGACCCACCGTTTTGAAGCTATGAAATAGGGCTACAACAATGTAGAAGGGCACTCAATCCAGTTCCTAGCACCACTAGGTCAAAAATGCCAAAAACTATACCAGAATTCCCAAAACAGGTTTGCAAAAGACAGAAAACTGTAATCGGTATATCTCAGTCTATACAAGTCCAACTGCCGAAATTCCAAAGGCATATGTTAGCTAAGACATTCAGCTACATTTCATCAGAAGACACCAACTCCAAAATCCAAACCAATTCCAGTCAAAATGTCCAATTACTATCGCAGTTTTCGCATTCTGTCCAAGCAGAACAGCTACCGTAATATCGTCATAACTCATTCTACATTGATCAAAATGACCTGAAATTTTACAGGCATCTTCATCACATCAATACCTACAACTTTCATGTTTTGAGCAAAGTCTAATTCGGCCTCTAACCTAGTGATCTAAAACCGGACAGAATTGGGGATTTTCAAACCCTAACTTTCCAATTTTCCATCCAAATCCAAAATTAGTTGCATTTATCCACATTTCACATCCACTAGAGCCATTATAGTCCATTGCCAATCATCAAAGATGGCCACAACATTCATTTCATATGAAACCAGAAAAATTCCCAAGAAAATAGAAAACTTCACCAAATCACTTCAAACCAAGATAAAACCAGAAATTTCAGCACTTCACTCACTAATAAGCATAATTTAAGCTTCATAAGGTGTAAGAGGGTGTTCAAGCTTCACTTACCAAGAAACAAGGGAAAGAGAGATTGTGGTCACCTTTGCTCTTCAAACAAAGTTCACCAACACACTTACTATCACTAGAAGCAAAGTTTTTATGGATTAGAATCTAGTCTAGGCCTTTGGTGATGGAAGATTGAAGCTTATGGAAGCTTGGAAGTTGAAGAATTTCCTTTCTTCTTTGCTCAAAGTGGCCGGCCAACAAGAGAAGAAAAATGGTGATTTTTGTGCATTTTTTTGATATTTATTCCTTTGGTCAAAACAAGTCAAGAAATGGAATAGTAAGTCTTAAAAGGCATCAAATGAGAAGGTGACACTTGTCACCTTATTAAATGCATTCCTATCTTTCTTTCCTCTCTCACATCAATCACTTCACACACACTACTTATCTCTTAACACCCGATAAATTTTTCACAGTATCCGAAACTTAACCGTATTGGCCGAATTTTCCCGAACTTTTCGCACTAGTGGGTCCCACGTCCAATATATATTCTTAATTTTCTAAAAACTCTCCAATACTAGAAAATTCATCTAAAAACTATAATTACTTATAAAATCCACTAAGAAAATATTTCTAAGCCAGAAAATGCAGAAAACATGCAATTAAGGGGAAAATAAACCCTAGGAAAATATTAGGGCAAAACGGGTTCTCACACTCTCTCCCCCTTAAAAGAATTTCGTCCCCGAAATTCCTTATCATTGACTACTCCGGGATTAAATTGAGCAGTATACTGATCTGTACCCCTTCACTGGCCAGGTTCATTAAATTCTTACCTTCCACGTCCTCTGATGAGTCAACATCTAAGGAGTACACCCGAGAAGACACGTTCGATCCATCCTTGTCCCCCTTCGACTGGTCAGGGTGGGTCGTGGTTGGTGGCAGAGTCCCTTGCCTCTCGCGCAGGCGAGCTGGACAGTTAGCAATTTGATGTTCGGCATTCCCACAGAGCAAGCATTTTCCTCCTTTCCTCCAGCAATTGTCCTCCGAGTGGTTTAATTTTCCGCAATACCCGCAGGGTCCGCGTGCTACAGAAGCTGAGCCTCCTCTTGACGGCCTCTCTGGTGACATTTCCGGCATCCTCACTCCTCCCATTCCCCGCCCAAATTTGGGAGGGATACTTCCATCCTCCAGTCCCGAATTGTTTCCAGGAAATCCTCTCTTTTTCGCCTGAAAGTTTTTCACCTGGAGCCTAGCATTCTCTACCCGTTGTGCCTTTTCCACTGCTTCACTGAAGGCGTTAATTTGGGCTGCCGCGAGGTCCTTCTGGATTTCTACGTTCAGGCCCTGGACAAATCGCCGTATTCTTCGTTGCTCGGTCAAGATCAACTCAGGCGCAAACTTGGATAAACGGGTAAATTGACTCTCATATTCCGCCACAGTTTGAGCCCCTTGGCGGAGCCTAATGAACTCATCCTCCTTCCTCTCCTGGACTAGAGGAGGGAAAAATTTTGCATTAAATTCTCGGATGAAGTTCACCCAAGTCCTCGGCGTCTGCTCCCGTTCCCATTTCTGCCTGATGACGTTCCACCAGGAACGGGCAGCCCCTTCAAGTTGAAACACGGCAAAAATGACCTGCCGTTCGTCCGGGTAGTGTAGGGCCGCGAATATATCAACCATTTTCTCCAGCCATTTCTCAGCCACATCAGGGTCGGGTCCCCCAATAAACTTTGGAGGGGAAAACTTTTGAAAACGTTCTAGAGCTCTATCTTCGCTCTCAATATGATGGCCAGGGTTTCCGGGGTTTCCAGGGTTAGGGTTTGGGTTTTGGCCCTGTTGTTGCACTACTTGTGCGAGTAGGTTTGTCATTTGCTGCATAGCGGCAGCTATTTGAGCATTGGGGTCTAGTTGGGGTTCAGGATCAGGTCCAGTCGAGGTTTCCCCCGCACCCCTAACCGGTGTAGGTTGTCTAGTTCTGCGTCCACGGCCTCGACCACTCCGAGTGCCTTCCATCAATCTAAGTCAATCTAAGTCACCAAATAGATATACTGTTAAAGGGCACCTAACCCTCCTTTCCGTAGCACCAGACAGGAACAAGGAAACAAGAATAAGTAACTCAAACAATTACCGCGAAGAGCATTTAAACATATACCACGTATACATAGATCACATAACCAAGTTAAGCAATCATACGGAACAGTCAGTCAAGTACATATGAAGTCATTGCATGAAACAATAGGGTCTTCCAAAAGTACTATAGACACCTAGGTCACAAGTACAAAAGGACTCACGAAACGCTTTTCCCCTTCTAGGGTTTCGTCCAAATATTTATATCTTAATCAAGGTCGATCACGCTTAACCACCCGAACAAACCACACGAAGTTCCATAGAATCGTCTTTCTAGTTCACCTAATCCTTTCTACCCTAGGCCTTCATATCTTTCGTATCCGGGCGCGAGAATCTCGTCTAAGATAATTCACATCTCGAGCCGGCCGGTCCCAAGAGTAAACCATCCTTATTAAAGATTCCTACCCGACATACATACCTAGCTTCCTCGAGTCCCATGATAATGATTCGTACACTTATCACATGCCCGGTTCATAACTTATGCTCAAACGAGCACTCAGACATATTCATGAAATTAGGACCACACCACCACT